>NW_009629600.1:19808-28430 GCF_000690535.1 Cariama cristata
AGAGATTTTCCATCTGTTGAAATTACTATAAACATTTGTCGCTGATATGAGACAGCACCTGGGACCTTGTAGCAAGTCATAGCCTTTTTTCCACAGTAGACTTGTCAGCGAGTAGACAGGAGAACACTGAAACTACATAGAGACTTCACGCAGTATGGTTCCTGCTTCTACAAACCTATGCACAGGATGGATTCCGAGCCTCTTTTTTGAAAAGGTCATGCACAGGTCTCTTTATGAGACCTTCCTATTGTGCGCTCTGATGTGAGGGCTTAGGATGAGCAAATTCAAAATTATGGCCCTTTATCTTTACTGCTATTAATTTAGTATGTTAATAAAGGACATTACAATTGTCAAAATGGAAAATGCTAATTTACTAGAGGATAGGTGTTTTGATAAGATTTAATAGCCTTTGCATCCAGTTACACTTACTGGGTCATTTACTGCCTTAGTCTAAATATTGGAAAGGCAAATATAAAATGTATTTCTCAAATTTAATAACATGACACTGTAGTATTTTCTAGAACTATGTCTTTACAGAAGATTGTGTGTAGCTGCTACCTGGATGTGGGAGGCTGTGTTATAGTATCACAGTTCCCTGCCATACAACCTAGTTTAGGTCTATAACACCATATACTAACTTTAGGAGAATTTTTTTTTAACTTCATGGCTAACACACCCATGTTAAACAGTTGTACCTAGTGAAAGAACATGGTCCTTTTGTGCATATCTGATTATTGGTGATAACATCACAGTTAGCTGCAAACAGTCACTAGGTAACTTTGGGTGTAGTATTTCTACAGCAACTGTCTCAGGGATGGCCCCATATACCATTCTTGCTGTAATTATTTGCGTAAGTTTATTTCCATCTCTACAGTGATATAACTAAAATAACTATATACTTTGCATCTGCTGAGCTGTGACAACTTAATCTCCGTGTCTCCATCAAAATTTCCAGCATACATAGTTCTCTTCTTTTCTGCCTAGTAGCTATGAAAAAACACCACCAGCACTACATCTGAAAGGAGAAAGAAAGCAGAGATACAAAAGGGAAACGTGATTTGCCTAAGGTTATACAACATGTCACAACATTACTTTTCCACATTTTACATCCAAAAGTTGCTTTGGGCAAAATTTGGCTTTTCACAAGTTGAATCTGTTCCTATCCAGATGCTGCGTTTTTCCTGACTTACGTAAGGGAGTGGCTTGGAGACTATTTCAAGTTCAGTTGTTTCTTTGAATATTATCCTTGTTTCATTATCAGTAATTTCAAGGAACTGCATCTGCAACTTGGCTGTTAATTGTGACCTCTACTTGTGTTTTGTTTTATTACTTGAGTCACTTTGTTGCCTTTCTTTTTATCTCAGTGAGGGGGGTGACCATGTTCCTTACTACTTGTTTTGAACATTATCACCATTCATTGCAATCCTTTGACAGCTGAAATCAAAAGCATCACATGTACATCCAAGGTTAGTTAAAAGGCATCAACACATGGAAATTTTTCTGCACTTTGTCAACATTTTCTATAGCTTTTGTAGTAGTAAATACTATGAACATGTTGAAAAAGCCTGGTGACAAAACCTTGTGTCTCTGAGTCTGCACAATGGAAAGTCATTTGTGTCTCCTGCAGTTGTCAATGTTGTAGTCTCTTACTGAAAGGCTGCATCAGAGGCAGGGAAGTTTCTGCATCTTCTAGAATCCATGAAAGACAGTCATATCATTAGTCGAATTAGAAAGGGGAGTGAATATAAACATACTACAAACTACTGATACGTTTTTCTTCTTTGAGGTAAACCTTCCATACCCAGTCTTCTAAACTGTTTTACTATACAGCCTTCTTCTGTGTAAGAAGATTCAGAGTCTTTTTCTTCATGTTTGTACAGAATCCTGCACACAAAGTCCTGATGTGTGGTTACGATTCATTTGTACCATATTAGTGCTACTCCCATTAGCAGTTTGGACAATCATTACCATCTAATGCACAGTGCATTGTACTGGTATTCATGATCAGGATCTTTCTTGATTCTGTTATTGCTGACCTGCTGTATAATCTTTGGTGAGCCAGAGGACCTCACCATTTCACTGTTCTACATTCCCTTTCTCTTTCCTCAGCTTGATTTATGTTAGTAAATAAACTGTTTTCTTACTGTTTCTGCAATGTGCAGCAAAAATTAGTCTCATATCTTCACCGGGTTTTTTATACTTTACTGTATTTTACCAGACAAAGGTATTTGAAAAAACGCAGAGAATTTAATCCTAGTTTACTTCTATTTAAAAGGAGTAGTCCCTGTACAACTAAATTCCAAGCTTCCAAAATTTTGGGAGGGAGAAACAGTCTGTCTATTAAACTTAGCTATGACCAGAATTGTGCAAAATATTTGTAAATAACCCTTATAAAATTCCTGTAGCTTTAAAATTTGTCACAAATGTTATGCTCCAACTATGCTTGTTATAAAGACTGGTCATGAATTATTTCTGTGAATGTGATTTCAGGAAGTACATAGTTTGGCTAAGAAAAGGTACCTCGTTTCAGTGCCCTTATATTCAGTGAGTCAGTGAAACACACAGATAAAACTTGTGGGCCAGTTTTAAGGGCTGGAATTTCAATTTCATTATGATCTTGCTGTAACAGCTCAAAAATGTTAATGGGTAGCGCTCTTGATGCTGGTGCAAATCTTGCAGTCTCTGCCTATTTCATGATGAGTTGAATTGTTATCATATGTGTACGTATTTATTTTATATGCCTTTTAGGGACAATGCATATTTTAAAATAATTATATCAAGCAATTTGTTTATGTCAAATTCTTCAAGTTATAATGAAATAAGTAGGTATAAGATATTTTGAACCCCTACAACTGCAGCAAATTCAAAACAGAAATGAAGCAAAATTATCAGCCCTTTGTTTGTATAAGAATTCAGGTCAGATTTGGCCATAAAATAAGCCCAACAGGAATTTCATCTGTTTCTTATTTATGCTGCCTCCCATATACTGTGCTTTAATTTTGCCTTTGACTTTGTAAGAGATACTGATTGGGAATGCTGACTTAGAAGTTCTCCCATTTGAAAAACTAGAGAATAAAGACCACTATAGACTATGCAGTTGGATTTGTGTCTAAACCACAAAAGACTAAGAATACAGATATTCATATAATCATATTTTCCTATAAACAGTAAAAGATGGTGAAAGGTATGCAAATAACCTCTATTTTCTCCCAAGCAGATGTTAGTACATGCCTAGTAACATACACAGCAGAAGATAGAATCTCATGGAGAAAACTGCATATCTGCTTGAGCTATGTGCAATAATGGTAAATCATAAGGCAAATGTGAGTAAAAACCTCTGAATATGATTCTGCATTGTTTCTTTCATGAAAGTACCAAAACAGGCTGCAGAGAAATGTGTCTGGGTTGACTTCACCTTTTATAGTTTATTTTCTCAAGAGCCTGTGAATAACTGTCAGAACTGTTTGCCTGTGTAGCAGAAGTCTTCAGTTTCACAATTTATCTTTCACTTACATAACAGCCCATAGCTTCTATAATTATTACTTTGTTTTTATTGTTCTAATTTCTTTGACGTTCACAAAATTTGCAGAAGAATGTAATCATCCTCAGCCTATTTCTAATACCTCAGAGACCATATCTGATATGTCATAACCATTCTGATATCTTCATAACCAGTTATATTGAGCACACTTACATGAATACAAATGGAAACCCAGGACATCATATCTGGAAGACACTGTCATGCATGCAAACAGAAAAAATATTTACTCAGATCATTTACAATTGGAAGAAGCAGTTATTATCAGCATGCAAGACCCTGGAGGAATCTTTTTAGGTTAGTTAAGTGGCATGTACTTTGCTTTGCCAAACAAAATACACAAAATAAAAGATTTGGCTCATGGACGCCAAGAGTGGCCTTAAGACTGACTTGAGAGGCATTAAGACTTTTATCTAATGAATTATCCTAGAATGCGTAAAAAAAAGAAACCAATAGCATCTATAAAACCGCACAGTAGTACACCTGTAAAAGTTATAGTTCGTTATTATTTAGATATTCAATAATACCTGTATATTTACTTGAGTATGAGAGTTCTGCAGCAAATATGTAAGAGCATAATTTAAAAAAAAAAAAATTGTATGCTAAATGAGGTGTTATTCAGTGTAGAAAACTTTTTCCAGTTTTTAGCAATAACCTGGGAAATGTCGTTTAATCCCATGAAACAAGACATACTCCTGTTGTATTTAAAGATTATTTAAAAAGAATGAAATCTGTCATTTGTGAATTGCATTGAGTTTTCTCTGTTCCCTGTCTGACTAAAGTTTTAAATGTTGTTATTCACCCTGAAATTACCATCTCTACTGCAAAGGGAAACTCTAAGAATAAGCCACTTAATATTACAAGGTACTTGTATTACAAGGCACTTGTATGATAATAAGACTAATCTTATAGATAAGATTTCCCTTTGCCAAAAGCCTTTATATAATAAAGAAAATTATTGTTATGAAAAAGGGCATAAAAAAGGATAAAGGACTCCAAAGAATTTAAAGGGGAAAAAAAGCCATCAAAAAAAAGGGTATTGTTTGGATCCAGAGACCGAAGATTCTTTTCAGAATAGAATTAGTTGGAAAGTCATTGTTCTGGTATTTCACATAATGTCTACTGAGACCTGGTGATACAGCAAATGAGCTTGTTTTATCACAGGGCCAGCTCCTTCTGATGCATGTGACTCTCTGAGGTGGATTTGCTGATCTTTAACTGATTCTCAGTTTCTACTAAGAATTTTGAAAGTGAATTCACATCCTTGTATAGGATGATCTACCTAATTTCCTGGTTTACACTGAGGTCTCTCAGAGAACCAATATGGATGCAGACTTACAAGGAACTGACCAGGTAAATTGTCCTGCAATAACTCATCCTACAAAATGGAGCAGCAGTGCCAGTCTCAGCCGACACTGAAAAAGTGTAAATGTCTCTCCTTTTCTACTTTCAATCATTCTTCTATCAGTGTCCAGCCAACCTGGGGAGTTCTGCAGGTGAAAGGGACAAGAAGACAGCAAGGAGATATGACATGTAACAGAATTATACACTGGTTAGGAATAAAACCTGTCATTGTTTCCCCTACAAGATTTAAAAATTTCTGTCTAGTTTCAGTGTTCATTAAGTTTTCAGCATCCGTATAATATGTGTGTATGGAAACAAGCTTTACTTTCTCCTTGAAATATGTGAAGGCACATGATTTTGTAACTGTGAATATCTTAGTTTTCTGCTGTTGTAGTAACATCTTATATACATGCATATTATCTTTGGTATCTGTGAAGATGGAGGCTATGCTGATTTGCATTTGTAAGACGAGCTCTTAATATTACAATATTTGCAAATCAGTGAAATGGAGAATAGGTTATACTCTCTGGACCCTCTAACAATTAAGGTAGTGTATTAGGTGTTTAGATCCTAGGACTGCACAGTGAGTGGTTTTGAATCAGTTCTCCCAAGTTGTACCACTGATTTGCTGACAGACCCAAGTCCATCCTTTCTTTTCTTCAGATAATTAATAGGATAAATGCATCACAGGTACATTGTGCACATTCATAAAAAATCTGAGAGCTCTTCCATGAAACTTAGGTGGAATGACAAGGCATCATAATAAGAAATTAATTATTGTATCCCTAGCTCAAGGAACAACTTAGTAAAGAGAGCTTGAAGCTTAATAGAGTTGCTAACCAAAAGACAAGAAACCAGAACTGACGGAAGGAAGTTTCTTCTAAACTATCCAATCTATCCCATCTATTTTTTCTAATCTGTTGCCAAAAGATTGGGAGGTAGACAGATGTTTTACAGATCTGGGTTTATAAGCATGGGTTGTTGCCCATGATCAATAGTTTAAACTTCCTTTGGTCTTGGAACTATTTTTCTGAGACACATTATCTTTGCTAACAATACGACATTGTGGAGGAAATATTTGATCACAAAGAGAAGAAAGTGGAGTACAGAGTCAGCTTCATAGCAGCTACATATAGTAACTAGTACAGTTTGATTGCCTTGGAATTGAGAAAAGCATCTCTAAGTTTCTTTGTATATTAATTCAAACCTCTTGTTACATTGTCTCTAAAATTGCAATAGTAAAGGTACATCTTTCAGCAGGTTATAACAATCCTAGGACATGGAATGTACATTTTTTATGGTTTGGTGAATGCATCTTTATCAAATTATTTAAAAGAACAGAAAAAGTGTTTCCTTTTTTACCTGTGACTAAACTGGATACAATTAGTGGCAGGACCAGCATCTGCAGCATTCTCATGAGTAGTTCTCCTGGAAATGAGAAGTACTTGACTTCCCGATAGCTCATCTTATATGATCGGAGAGAAAATCCAAGGATTACACCTAAAGAGAAGGAAAAGATATCATGACTTACTCTTCTAAAGTAGTAATAACATCTGCACTTGAATATCTGTATAGTACTTACTTGACATATCTGATTGTAACATGCAGTTTCTGTTATGCCTCAGATTGCACTCCTGCTTTGCTCTCTCAAATATCAACTACTATTATGAGTAGTCCTACTGAAACCATTATATCATTTTTCACTGTAACAGATTAAGAAGTTTATTCATACTGCTATCTTTTTAAATCTGGATCAATGTAAAAGGTACATCTTGAGCATTAATGAGAAGGAAACAGTCCCCGCTCCTGCAGCCAAGTGCTTTGAATTTCGAAATTTTGAGTGTAATCATATATGTAATGTATATACATACTAGCTACCAACGTTCATAAGTCTTGTCCATGCCTGTTTACTCTGTGGGGCCTGATCCTGTAGATGTGCTTCAGATTGGATGAGGTAACCAGGACAGACGTATTTGAGAATCCCCTTGTGGTTAGGTCTTTACACAGCAAAAGAGCATCAGGAGGTAGGTAGCTTTATACTTGTGTACCTTCAGAAACACAGGCACTTGCAAAGAAGCAGCTAATCGGGGTTGGAAGGTCTTACCAGATGATTAAGTGGTGTGTTTCAGTGCCTGAGGGAGTGAAGTAAGGGAGTGCCTGGATCCATTTACGTTGCTCAGAACAGAAAAACGGTGCTTGAAATATATTCACAAATGGAAGCCACAGATGAGCTCACGTGTGGAAACCTAAACTTCTCAGCTAGAACTTTGTAGATTTTGTCCTGTACTTGGCAGCAACTGTTTTATTTGCTTACTTGGTTAATTATTTGGTTAATTGACATAGCTAGTTAAAATTTACTGAATGTTAAATGGTTTGGTGTCTATCTGACATAGGTCTCCTATATCCAGCCAGGCAGCACACAGCTTTATCTGAACAGCTTAACCATACACACGATGAAACTCAACTATGTCTCATTCCCATTCCTGACTCCATGTTCTTCCCTACTGTCTAGTACTGGCATTTGGGTTAATTGTGGCTTTATACCAAGTTGGATCAGAGAATTGATCCTGCTGCAAAAAAATAATTTATTTTACTGGGTTAATTTTCAGCCAGGTCAATTCCCTGAAGTAATCTGTTTCCATGGTTGCACAAGTGTTGGTACCTTCACAGGGGAACAGGTAGAAATGTCCCTTGAGAAGAGTGAGATTGCCCTTTTTGACAAACAGGTAGACTTGTGTTTCCTAAAACTTTTCATGAAACCACCTCCTCTGTGATGTTGGGCAGCAGAGCATTCAAGCTCACTTCTAGATCACATAAGAGCTTTGGTACTTCCTGAAAATGCTGTAACATTGAACACTTCTGGAAACTGCTAGTTCCAATTCTTAATCACTTTGTGGTTTTGCTTTTTTTTTAAAATCAGATTTTAGATTGGTACATCCATACAGCAGAAAATATGTTCATGCCAAATTTTAGTAGCTAAAATAGGGTGTTATGCCCCCTACACTAGCTTATTGCCATCTGGTGATGTAAGGAAACAGCTATAACTCTCATGTTAGTGACACCTGTCTGTCTAATCGTGCTGCTAGGGACTTAAAGGTTGTGGATGTGGTCTACCTGGACTTTAGCAAGGCCTTTGACACTGTCTCCCATGGCATTCTCCTGGAGAAACTGGCAGCTCATGGCCTGGACAGGTATACCCTTCGCTGGGTGAAAAACTGGCTGTCTGGCCAAGCCCAGAGAGTGGTGGCGAACGGAGCTAAATCCAGTTGGCGGCCAGTCACCAGTGGTGTTCCTCAGGGCTCAGTGTTGGGGTCAGTTCTGTTTAACATCTTCACTGATGATTTGGACAAGGGCATCAAGTGCACCCTCAGTCAGTTTGCAGATGACACCAAGCTGGGTGGAAGTGTTGATCTGCTGGAGGGTAGGAAGGCTCTGCAGAGGGATCTGGACAGGCTGGATCGATGGGCTGAGACCAACGTCATGAGGTTCAACAAGGCCAAGTGCTGGGTCCTGCACTTGGGTCACAACAACCCCATGCAACGCTACAGGCTTGGGGACGAGTGGCTGGAAAGCTGCCCAGCGGAAAAGGACCTGGGAGTGTTGGTCGAGAGCTGGCTGAACATGAGCCAGCAGTGTGCCCAGGCGGCCAAGAAGGCCAACAGCATCCTGGCCTGTATCAGAAACAGTGTGGCCAGAAGGAGTAGAGAAATTATCGTCCCTTTGTACTCAGCGCTGGTGAG
>NW_009629601.1:0-281 GCF_000690535.1 Cariama cristata
GTCCTTTTCCACCGGGTAGCTTTCCAGCCCCTCTTCCCCAAGTCTGTAGCGTTGGATGGGGTTGTTGTGACCCAAGTGCAGGATCCAGCACTTGGCCTTGTTGAACCTCATACAATTGGCCTAAGCCCATCCATCCAGCCTGTCCAGATCTCTCTGTAGAGCCTCCCTACCCTCAAGCAGATCAACACTCCCACCCAACCTGCTATCATCTGCAAACTTACTGAGGGTGCACTCGAGCCCCTCGTCCAGATCATTGATAAAGATACTAAACAGAACTAGAC
>NW_009629601.1:738-22584 GCF_000690535.1 Cariama cristata
TCCCAGCCAAAGCTCTCTGTTCAGACAGGCCGGTCTTCTTCCCCGCTGGCTCATCTTTCGGCACATGGGGACAGCCTGCTCTCACGCCTTTAAGATTTCCTTCTTGAAGAACGTCCAGCCTTCCTGGCCCCCTTTGCCCTTCAGGACTGCCTCCCAAGGGACTTTGTCAACCAGTCTCCTAAACAGGCCAAAGTCTGCCCTCTGGAAGTCCAAGGTAGCAATTCTGCTGACCCTCCTCCTTACCCCTTCAAGAATCAAAAACTCTGTCATTTCATGATCGCTATACCCAAGACAGCCTCCAACCGTCACATCACCCAGAAGTCCTTCTCTATTCGCAAAACAGGTCTGGCAGGGTGCCTTCCCTCGTTGGCTCCCTCACCCCACCTGTGTCAGGAAGATCTCTTCCACACACTCCAGGAACCTCCTAGACTGTTTCCTCTCTGCTGTATTGTATTTCCAGCAGACATCTCACAAGTTGAAGTCGCCCACAAGAAGAAGGGGACTTCTTCCAGCTGCTTATAGAATATTTCACCTGCCTCTTTGTCCTTGTTGGGTGGTCTGTAACAGACTCCCACCATGATATCTTCCTTGTTGGCCTTCCCCCTGATTCTCAGCCATAAACACTCAACCTTATAGCCACCATCATTAAGCTCTGGACAATCAAAACACTCCCTAACATACAGGGCTACCCCACCACCTCTCCTTCGTTGCCTATCCCTTCTAAAGAGTTTATAGACATCCATTGCAGCACTCCAGTTGTGTGAGTCATCCCACCATGTTTCCATGATGGCAGCTATATCATAGTTTTCCTGCTGCACAATGGTTTCCAGCTGCTCCTGTTTGTTGCCCATGCTGTGTGCACTGATGTAGTTGGAATTCAGTTGGGCTATTGATCCTGCCACCTTTTTTATATGACCATTCTCAGGTGCTTCCATGGTTTCTAACACATCAATAACACTCTTGCTATCAAGCATGAAACAATTCCTGCAATAAAAAAGTAAAAATAGTTTAATTAGAAAATTCATTAGAATCTATCTAAAATAAAACGCTTTGTATTTCTAATGTTAAAATGATAAAATTACTCAATGAACCAATACTAAACAACCAGAATGCAATCTCTGATAGAGTTGACACTTGAAAAAGAACAGTTTAATTTACAAAACAAATACTGCACTTAATAGGAAGGGGATGAGGTTGCAATCTGTAGGCTCATGACTGTTTCGAACTCCTCAAAGTTCCTGTTTTGCAGTGCTTGAGTCTTGAGTTATTTATTGTGAGGTGTCTATTATACAATGTAGGCATAAGACTGTTCCATACTTTGTTCATTATTCACATTTTGCTGTACATTTTTAAGATTTCAGGTTTAGCTCAGGGTTTGCCTATCTTTTACCTCTTCCATCTTCCAGTGGCTGTAACGTAGCCAGACACTCCCACGTATGCTAAGCTTTTAGAACATCAGGTAACTCACCACAGTCAGTGGGGTTAGCCTCATGCTCAAAGCTGAGGTTCACCCAAAACAATTAGATTTAACTGTATGTAGCTGAAAGCAGCTGATTAACTTCAGCAGAACTCAGTCTTTCTCCAGCACAAAGTTGAGCATGTACCCCATGCTTTGGCAAATGGGAAATTTTAGAGGTTTGTTCAGTATAGGGAGGTTGTTCATTTGGGGAATGAATGGTACTCTTGCAGATTTGGGGAACAAAATTTCCAAAATGAAAGCATAAATTATTCATTTTTTGATATTCAGAAATCCTTGTGTTTTTTTTGAAAAGTAGCTTTGAGACAAGAAGTTCTGTAGGATAAGGGTAGAGCTTCTGTGTCTTTGGGACCATCCTGAATAAAAGCAGTAACGTGTTTCTGCTGCTAAACCTTGCACCCCATCTGCCAAAGTCCATGTTATGTCTATGCCTGATTTTTCACTTGATCAGACACTGTCATCCTGACATCAAGCATTTCTAAAAAGGCCAAACCCAGACTGTCTTTGATTTCAGTGGGAGATATATTCTTAAGATTACATCACAAGGGAAGAAAATAGCCTTTGGCGGATAAATCAGATCTGTAACTTAAATAGTTCGTATTTCCCAGAACATAAGGCACAGAATTTCAAGTCTGTTAGAGAAAGTATTTAAACTGTGGTCTTGCATATCCTGCGTAGAGGCAGTAATCTCTGCACGACAGACAAGTGATGGATGATGCAGGGACTGTTTTTTAGGTGATCATTCTTCATGCCAAACCACATTTCTGGATCTTAAAAATCTTCTTTGTGTACACTCTACTTAAGCTGATATATGTTTGAGATTTTTTTTTGGTGGATAAACAGTCTGTGCCAAAAAATTTTTTTGTCATAATGTTCCCAGCAAATGTTAGTGAGACCTAAGGGTTCTGGATCTTAAGAATTCATATAGTTATCTTTTTGCAAACGTTGAAAGCACCCCAATGTATTGTCTGGGTTTGGTAGCATGTAAATATGTATGTAGCACATTGTCTGTTTCTTTGGTTTCTTTCTCCTATAATAAATTCAAACATCCATGCTCCTGACACTGGAAAGGCAGCCCAAGGAATTCTATATTCCTTTGCCATAACCAGAAAGAAGAAAATAATTTCTAATTTCCTCTATTTCAGGAAAAAAAATCTCTTCCCTGAAAAGATTATTTCTTTTCCACCCAAAACCTATGTTTTCCCAGCATTTCTACTCTAGACAGATTGAAACAGGTCTCTTGGTGCTGACAGAGGCATCTGCTAGAGGGTTCCACTTGGGATCCAGAACTCAGCTGTTCCGAAATGAAAGATTATTACATCAACCCAGTGGACAACCTGTAATTGCCTTGCTTTATTTCGGCTGGAAATTTTTATGTCACAGTACTGTCTTCCTATTAGTCTACTACAAATAACCCTTTTTTACATGAACATCAAATTAAGCTAATGTGAAGGAAACTAATCAATAGCTTTCTGCTTATCTTACTTTGGTTCAAACTCTATTCTTCTAAACCTTTCCAGACATCACAATTCACTCTAACTAGTATGTGTTGAGAACAGCCATTTACCAAACTTGGTTGATCTGACCATTTAATTTTAAAGCAGTCTTATGCAAGCTAGCTCCCACCATGCAGACAGGGACCAATATGACATGAAAGTTAATCTTGCATTAACAGATGTCCAGTGATGGTGCTACCCAGAGAAGGGAGACTGGAACAGTGCATATCACCACAGACTATCAGTGTGGCAGTACAGGGCTCTAAATGTCTGGGGGCAGAGTTGCTAAAGGACTTTTATGTTCAACCTACTTCCAAATTCACATACCTTCCTGCATGCTTCACGTACTGTTGTTTAACTTTCTTCCTTAAGGGAGGATATTTCCAGTGCATAGTTTGCAGATGCCTTTCCCTTTCCAAACTCCTTCCATGTGTAGGTTTTTTGTTTTTCTCAATATTGACATTTCCATTGACATTCCATTTTCAGGGCTGGTAATATAAGATTTGCAATGTGGGATCAGATGAACTGCCAGTCTTATCAGCACTCTGTCTCCTGAAGGAATGAGGTGCACTGGGCAGAAACTCAATAATCTTCCCAGAGAAAAAGAGCTGGTTGTTTTGTTCTTTGGGGTGGAAAGGAAAGGAGCAGTAAATCCTAATCTCCTTCTGATAGTGACTGACAATCTTGATTCACAAGAATTTTATTGATTTTTATCTAATGTAACCTTTTGGTTTTTTACAAACATATTTTCTGATTATTTTTTCTAATTTTACTTTTAACAAAATGAAAGATAGAGAAGGGGCACAAACAAGGACACAAACAAGTGTCCTTGCAGATCTGAAAGCTATTTAAACTAATCTGGCTGACTTTCCACTGATAACAAGGCTCAGCTGTGAAGGCATTATCAAGTAAACAGAAAGCAGTAACATCTTGAATCACTATCCAGTGTGAAAGTGTTTGCTCCATGATGAACCAAGCATCTACCACATGAACTCTTTACATTCATCCACTTCTTCATTCTGATGTGAGTATTCTAATCCCAAAGGCTTTTTCCAGCCTTTAGTGCTCCTTGATTTTCAGATTTGTTTAAAAGATACTTCTATAAATTGACTTTCTGCTTCTCATTTTGTTGTAAAAAATGAAAATAAGTATAGACCTTTGAGGAATGAGTAAACTGTTATTACGTAGAAGTGGAAAAGAAGTATGTTGTTGTAATAAGTGCTTATAAACAGCATATTGCCTAAGTATGCAATGAGAAATGATATGAGAGATAACCAGATTGCTTGATTGCAAGTGACTTCAAAGATGACATCTGAAGAACAGAGACAGTTCATCATTGGTCCCAGCCAGCATGGGTTCATGAGAGGAAAGTTCTGTTTAACAAACTTAATTTCTTTTTACCACAAGGTTACCCACCTAATTGACCAAGCAAAGCCAGTCAATATAATTTTTTTAGATTTCAGTAAAGCTTTTGATAGTGTCTCTCATAGTATCCTCCTGAACAAAATGTCCAGCCTACAGCTGGATAAACACATAATGCAATGGGAGAGCAATTGGCTGGTGGATCGGTCTCAAAGGGTTATAGTAAATGGGGTCACATTGGGCTGGTGACCGATCACCAATGGGGTTCCACAGGGATCCATCTTGGGGTCAGTGATCTTTAATGTTTTGATAAATGACTTGGATGCAGGACTTGAAGGCATACTAAAGTAAGTTTGCTTGTGATACAAAACTGGGAGGAACTGTTGACACCCTTGAAGGCAGAGAGGCCCTGCAGAGAGATCTAGACAAATTAGAGCTGGGCAATCACCAACTGTATGAAATTTAACAAGGGCAAGTGCCAGATTCTGCACCTGGGATGCGGCAATCCTGGATACACATACAGACTGGGGAACGAGAGGCTGGAGAGCAGCCCCACGGAGAGGGACTTGGGAGTTCTGGTCAATGGCAAGTTAAACATGAGTCAACAGTGTGCCCTGGTAGCCAAAAGGGCCAACCATATCCTGGGGAGCATCCAGCACAGCGTACCAGCCAGTCAAGGGAGGGGATTGTCCCACTCTACTCTGCACTGGTGCAGCCTCGCCTCCAGTACTGTGTGCAGTTTTGGGTGCCATAAAACAAAAAGGGTATAAAGTTACCAGAGAGCATCCAAAGGCAGGCCAAGAAGTTGGTGACGGGTATGGTGGGGAAGCCATATGAGGAGCAGCTGAAGTCACTTGGTTTGTTCAGCCTGGAGAACAGGAGACTGAGGGGAGACCTCATCGCATCTACAGCTTCCTCATGAGGGGAAGCGGAGGGGCAGGCGCTGATCTCTTCTCTCTGACGATCAATGATAGGACCCGGGGGCATGGCATGAAGATGTGCCGGGGAGGTTTAAGCTGGATATTACGAAAAGGCTCTTCACCCAGAGGGTGATCGAGCACTGGAATAATGTCCCCAGGGAAGTAGTCATGGCGCCAAGCCTGACAGTATTCAAGAAGCATTTGGACAACACCCTCAGACACATGGTGTGAATTTTGGGGTTCTCCTGTGCGGAGACAGGAGTTGGACTTGCTGATCTTTGTGGGTCCCTTCCAACTCAGGACTTTCTATGATTCTAACATACATGATAACCAAATCATACCTTCATTCTTTCATTTTCCAGTGCCTATCAACCTATCAAATCACCATGGGGAGGACAGAGATTCCAGAGTTACCATGAAACTTCACGATATTTTTTATCATTTTTCCTAAATTAGGGGAATTAACATTTTACGGGATTCCAGTATATATGACTTCCACTTCTGTTAAAAGACTTAGGGTCATAGGTTGAATTCTAGAGAAGTGTCTGAAACAGTGCCTAGGGAAAGTGGACACATCTAGAGAAACAGAAACATATAGAAAAGTGCCTGAAACATAAAATGTGGGTTCTGACATCAAAGTCAGATTCTAGGGAAAAAAATCTGTGCTAAGTAGCCAGAAAAACCCATAGTGTTACCCAAATAGTAGATTCTTCAGAAAAAAGACAGGGCACACCTTCTGCCTCGTTTACCCTCATATAGGTGTGTTGAGAGGGAGTATATAATCCCTTTTGTATATGAGGCTAATGGCTAAAGCACTCATCCAAGAAACAGGAGATGAGCATTTTAAATCCTCCCATCTCATCATCTTCCCAGAAAGATGCCACTAGCACCAGACTAGTCATGGGCAAGGGTATAATTTTCCAGTTCAAGCAGAGCAATACGGAAAGCATCAAGTCTGCAAACTGTGGAAAAAGAGAAGAAGCAGGCAAAAAATAGCCTTATTTTGTACTTTAGGAAAAGAGAAAAAAACACCAAGTTTCTGGTTTACATTTCAGTGTCTCTTTCCCAGCTGAGCATCTTAACCATGAGCAGATTCCTTCTTCTTTGTTCTCAAAGCCAGGAAAGGCTTTCCAAGATAAAAGCAAGCAATCAATGGGATTGGCGCCATGCTCCAAGTCACGAACACAGGAGGATGATCTGGACTGTACTGCAGTCAGCCCATACCCTGCGGGGTCTGCTCAGGTACATCTACCCCAGCTCCCCAGGCTCACTGAGTGCAAGTCCTAAGTGACTGTCACATGCTGCCCTGGCTTCAGCTGTGAGAGACTGAGATAACCCAGATCTGAATGTACCCTGCAGGCACCGTTTCTCTTCATTTTGTTACTCCTTATACTTTTAAATGTATATCATTAAGCAGCGAGTCTCCAGAGAGCTGTAGTTAGTCTTTTTATTTTTTTGTTTAAATCAAATTATATCCTAACTGCTGTATCATGAAATTATGCAGCACCACAAAATAGAGAGATAGTTTGTGGGATACACATTTTTAATACAGAAAAATTACTAAGAAATAAGTAGAGCTGTAATCATTGCAAGTCTACCTAACTAAGGATGGTGTTGTCCTCTCCCAAGAGCCGTTGTCACCTGTTCTAATTCACTAAGTCTGACACTTTGTGTGCAACCACAAACAACTAAAATCAATGCAAAACGGAAATGTCCTGACAAGGCCAAATTGAGCCCACCTAGGCTGTCAATTATTTCTTTACCCTTATTAATGCTGTGTGAATCTTCCTGGGTGTACAATGGTAAATCAAACAAAAGCAGGGCAATACAGAGTGATGCAATACCTAGCTCTGATGTGCCTAGTCTCTACAGCAGAGCCCCTGAGTTAGACACCTTGCAATAATTCAGGGGAGCTAAGGACCTGAGAATGGTATCTAAACTAATTAACATGTTGACTGCAGAGCTGTCTTGCCAGTCAACAGGTGAACATTGAAGACAAGAGTGTACCTTATACACTACTTGGAATTAACCAGCTAATTTCTTTGCACCCTACTCCAAATGTTCATTTGAAGCTACTTTAACTTTTGATTGTAGTCCTTTGATGTGCTGACATTCATGAAGAGTTTTTATGGGGATCCACAACAGAAACAGATATCCATCACTTTTTATTTTATTCAGATAAGACTCAAGCCCTGTAATATATCTAGTCATTTAGGAAGGTAGTCCTTGGGTCTTCTCTGTATTGTGCCACATGGCATCTCCATATTCATATTTTGGAAAATTTAAAACTTACTAATTTGCCTTTCAGATTTTTCCTAATTAAAAATTAATATGTTTTAAGAATCAGTTCTTCTACACTTCTCTAATTAAATTTCCACAGGATATTTTTTGGTGGGAGAATTCAATTAGGTTTTAATTTTAGTAATCAAAAAAGCACTGGTGCTTTGAGTATTTGATTTTTAATTTAAAAATTTGACGTGGCATTCCAATTAAAATGTTCAACAGTTGCATTGTAGCATAAAAAGTCTATTACATCTGGTAATCAGGAGAATCCAATGACCATAAAAAATGCAAACAGTATTTCAAGAACCCTCAGGTAATAACCATATTTAGCAAACACTAAACACTTCAATTACAGCTACCAATAGCAGCTCTGATCACTTGGAACCCATGGCAGCAAGTGGAAGCAACTCTTTACCTATCTCACCTCTAGATAAGATTGTGCCTTGCAAACATCATCTAAACTCAGGTTCCAGAAATACAACCAAACCTGCCAGAGGCAGTATCGAAAAGGAAGTGTTGACTCTGCTTCTCCATTCATGCAAGCTCCTTTCTTTTGCCTTTTAAGATAACTCACATAGTATCTTCTTTATAAACGACAGAGGCTGAAGCTTGAAAGAGAACACAGTAACACATCAGATTTCCTTATCTTCTTTTGCTGCTTACCTACAGATATGAGTCAGCAAAGGAGTAAATATCTCAGAAAGGTCCTGAGCACCCCTTTTGGAAGAAGAAGATACACTGCTTCCATTTCACAGAAGTGAGCATCTGACCCCCTCCTCCCCCCCCCCCAAAAAAAAAATGCTTCCCATTCTAATAAGAAGGCACCTTCTGAGAATTAAAACCCCTATATACAAAGATTTTAATGCCACTTATGATCCTGCATCGAGGTACATAACCTTTCACACAATTGAAAAGCAGGAGCTTGGATGTACCAAATTCATGGAATGAAGAAGAAAAATTAATTGTATATAGTCAAAGCAAATTAGGAATGCAAAAAAATTGTTTCAGTTTTCAGCAGGTAGATCACATATATAAAACAGGCGAGTACCTTACTAGTGTCCAGTACAAGCCGGGCTTGTAGTAATTGTATACAAAACAACCCAAAGACTGTCTTAGTCCCTAAGGGCTTAGTCATTGTCATAATGGATCACAATTGGCTCCATCTAGTCTACTGACCTGCCTCTGACATTGACAAATGCCACTGAAAGATTCCAATATTGTCATTGCTCCGAACAAATTGTATGACATTTCAGAAGAATTGTATCTGTCTGTCTCGGTTTTCATATGTCCTCCATTGCAAAATAACGTAATATTCCTGTGTTAAATTTTTCCCTTTTCCTTTAAATGTCAACTTCACCTTGTACTGCTCGTCAATCACTTGATTATTACACATTATTTTCAGAGCTCCTTTTCTACACATGACATTGCATGGTAGAGACAGCAAGGCACAAGGTCAGGTGCACCTGCATACTTAAATGTGAGCCATGTTGCAGTGGGAAAAGAACACAGGCAAAAAATTTGTCAGGATGGTCTTTTTATATAAAGAATGCTATCATGCACTGAGAGAGAAACTGGGCTTCAAACCATGACAACAGGTGAATTCAGAATCCAACCTTGTAGCAGACCAGGATGTTGTTTGAGTGATGCCTGCTGTGGGTATGTATGGCTTGGATGAAGATGACGAAGATGGAACTGAGAAAGGGAGTTTGATTGGCTTATTGGTGGTTAATAGAGGAAATGCAAAAGATAAAAAAAAATAAGTAGAGAGCAATTAAGATGAAAACAAGAGAAAAATTAACACAAAGCCCAGTGGGACATCTTCTCTGCAGTTCTCTCCCAAAGGGTGAACATCATAGGGACAGGCTCGGAGAAACTGCAGAGAAGCAATGCTATCAAGAAGGCAAATTCTACTTTTGACATATCTGAAAACCATTTCAAATGACTCTGGGAAGGGGCTTCATGAAAGCAAATAGTCCCAAGGACTGCTAAGATATGAGACAAGTAAGACAGCAAAACAGAATAAATGGAATGTTAGTTAAAATAAATATGACATTAAACTAAACAGGCCCTGATGCAGTAGTCAGCCAAGGACAAGCAGGCTCAATGCTTGCCTGAGAGTGCTCTAAGATTGATATGGCTTCTCTGGATTCAGCACAGTTACACCAAAGTAGAGCCACTTATAGGGAATGAGAGTCCTTGCCCCTTTGCAGTACACCATGCTGCTGCTCAGTAGGGCTGGGAGGACAAGACATACATGCTGCAAAGCCAATGTGTGATGAGAGGACAGAATCCCCCCAGCCGTAGCTTAGGTATCTGCAGCCCAGGTGACGCAGAGCATGCATTTCAGCATATGTGCTAGCAACTGTAACTACAGGTCACCAGCAATCACACCAAGATGTAGATCCATTGGATGCCAATGAGGAGGTGTGGAGGGAACAAGAGTTGAAAGGAAATGTCTGGGTTCCAAACCTGCCTTGAGATAGCTCTCGTAGGGCTGCTAGAGCAAGGCACACCTTGGTGTCACCCCACTGCTTGTACGCTTCGTACACTAGTGCCTGTTCCTGCTTATTACAATGACATGTCTAAAGGCAGCCGTTGTGGGGGGTGAAAGGCCACCCAGCTCCTGCTCTTGGCACCTGAGAAAGCTAGACCAAAATTAGCAATCTGTAGCATGCTGGAGGAGCCACTCCATTCCTCTGTGCTCACATAGTCTCTGTAGAAGACTGAGAAAAAGAGCAGCTGGCATTTTAAGGAATGAATATGAAAAGGGACAAGCTTAAAAGTCTAACGCAAAATTTAATAGCAAACAAGAAAAGAGCCACCAAGATTAAACAAAAGTTGAAAACAGGCTTAAAAATAAAGGAGCAAGTAAAGGAATCATTTACAAACCAAATGAAGAGGGGAATAGATAAGATAAACCTGAATATTAATGAGCAATCAGAAGAAGGGAAAAAAAGAAGCTAAAAGAGGTCTATTTTACCACAGGCAAAATAATGTACAATGTTTCAATCTCCCCAGTTAAATTACAGAATAAAAAGGAACCTTAATAAAATATCAGCGTGTAAATCTCTCTCCAAACCACCCACACGCTGACTGCTGCTGGAGACAAATAGGTACAATAACAGGTAGAAGGCAAAATGCCACTGCCACAAATGCAGTCAGGCTGATTTTTCTTCTGTGGACAGTGAAGATGGTATTTTAATAAGCACAAAACCGGAAAATTAGAGCAGCCAAACTGACCAACAGAATAATTTTAAAGAAAATGAGAATACATTGTGCATCAGCCAAACCCTGTCTGAGGGGTTGAATGTGTAGGAAAGCTGCTAAATAGTCTTGCTGAAGTGTTTTGATATTTCCAGTCAGAAAGCTCTGAGTTTGCTGATGACACTGTAAGGTGGTTGCTGCATCCAGAGTCCAGTCTAAAAAGTCACACTTTCCTGCATAAATGTGGCAGGGAGTGTCTAAGAGACAATGTGACTTTGGGAGGGAAAAAAAACCACATTTATGCCCCTTTCATTATTTTGTTTGGGTTGCATTGCATTATTTAAGGGTGTCCTGCGGGTTTGGGGGCTCCTGAGAGTTGCTCCTATTTGAAACGATGATCTTGCTCATTTGTCATGGTGCTGGAGCAAACCTTCAGCTTCACTTCTAAACTGTTCGTGAGGCACTCTGCAGTGCTGCTTGTTATATCCTCAGGGCACCATACACACTAATAAGACAGAGCAAGAGAAGAACCTATGTGGAAAGGCTTTGATGTCTTGTGCTGAGACTCCATGTACAATCTGATATGTTAATTATGGCACTGGCCATTATAAAGAGAAGAAAACAAAATAATTTCTACTATAATGAACATTTATTTTCGTGGAAGTGATTGCACAATCAGCGCTCTTTTCCTGGCTCGCTCAGTCCTATCAGTGCCACACTGCTGTAATTTGTCTCGCTGGGCAGTCTACTTACTCCTCACTGTGGGAAAGCAGGTCTCTCCTTCCTCAGCTGGCAGAACAGCGCTCTGGAAATGAAAAGAGTGTTGTCAGAGACTGCTGGCAGTTTCTATTCAAAGATCCTCCTGGTGCAAAAAACCCAGGCCTTTTCATTGCCAGCATATCCTTATCTATTGCCCTGCAGCCTAGCAGACACCAGTGCAAAGATTTGAAGTTCAGTCTTCACACAAGTTCTGCAGCCTGAACTGAATGAGAGATGACACTACCTCTGCTTTTTTTTGTTGTTGTTGCTTTCCAAAGATAATTCTTATTAAAAGTCACAGGTGAACATGTAAGAAAAAGTACTGGCTAGGTCTGCAGTGGAATTTCCCTGGCTTCTGGAAGCCAAGCTCTGGTGTCCCCACAGTTCTGCAGAGCCATGAGACTTACCTGTGGTGCAAGGGTACCCATGTACTCCCATTGAGAAGTTTAGCAACTTTTTCTCTGAGATCTTTTTAGCTGTCATCAGGGACAGGGTAATAAGAACTCATGCAGATGTCATCCAGGGCCTGGAAGTTCACACACTCAGACAAGTTTCCCCTAAATATTGAGGAATATCCTATATTAATTTCTTTTAGACTGAGCAATACAAGATAAGTAATGCAGAAAATAATCCTGCAGAGGATAAGGAAGCAATCATCATATATCGTATAGTGAAAAAGAAATACTTTCATTCTTTTTATCATCTTGAAATGATCTTGTGAGGACTCCAGGCCCAATGAGAGACTGCCTTCTTGCTCAAGGGAATTTCAAATTAGCAGTCAGTTAAACTCCAAGAGCTGTTTCTCCTGGGGATAAACATTTGTTTTGTTTATCTCCAGCCAACAGCTAATAGCACAATAATGATCCAATCCCCAGATCCCTTTGGCTGGAAACTGATACCTTAATCTCTGCAGTGCAAGTCTTATCAGTCTTTGCTCCTACTCAGTTTGAACATTTCCTTTATATCCTCGATGCCCCCTGCAATGAAAGACTGTCACAGATTCTGGTTATTTTTACTATGAATTACCTTTCCCTGACCCCACTCACTCCTTTCTCACTATTGTCTCCTTTGAACTATTTTCTTCTGACCCTGTATGACTGTTACTGAAGCTCAGTGTTATCGTCTTAATTTTGCTTAACTTTCTCCCTTGTTCACTATCCATCGTCTTAATTTTGCTTAACTTTCTCCGTTGTTTGCTATCCCGGTGGAATGGCATTATGTTTGACTCAGTGATCAAGACAAACAAGTCTTGCTGTTATCCTGTCTTTACCCAATGGCAATCAACAGACATGTAAAGCAAGCACAAAATGAACATTTCTTTTGAATCTCAAACTGCATTGAACTTCTCTGTGCTATCAATTCTATCCAGTAGTACCTCAATGAAAGACAAAATTAATATTTCCAAGGGTGATCTTGTGGCATCCCTAGGCAGTACCTTTTCTTTAGGTTAATAGTCCAGATATATTGGGTAGGAGCCAGGTTCTAGTCATGCTTAGGAAATCTTTATCAGAACCGAGTCAAAACTAAGCTTTCTGACAAGGTTTACTCATCATATATATCAAAGCATAGAAATCATTTTGTGAAACAGTGAAAGCTGAGGCACAGCACAAGGAAAGCCACTATTAAAAATGAATGCACCTATCAGAAAAAGTCTTCCATTCTTCCCTTTACACAGCCCTAACTACTTACTTACCCTGCACATCCTACACATCTTTAAGGCTACATTTCTCTTAGAGACCACCCATCTCTCATCTATCCTCCTTCTGCACCCTCAGATGTTGCAGCTGTCTGATCTGGTAACTTAATGCATAAGGGAGAAATAACATAGGATAACATAATAACATACATTTGCCTTCCTCAGTATACCTAACCAGTTTAATTTTTTTGCAGATACCCCACTAATTTAACCCTTAATTAGAGTTGGCTTGTCAGATAAGCAAAGGTTAAATGATTTTTACTTTACCTCTTCCAAGTTACTACTTGATTTGAGCACAACATACATTTCTGTATCCATGGTCATTCAGAGTACCTCTGTAGCTGTAGTGCATAGCAGATATCACTGCTTGTAATGAATAAGAAGGATTTTTTTTCCTAAGCTTCATTTGTTTCTTAGTAGGTTTAGATTTTCCCAGAATTTGTATCTCAGTAATAAAATTACAGACAGACAGGAGATGTGGCCACGTTTGCCCCACAGTATGCCATCCTCCCATTTATGTCATATGCCTCCCTCTAAAAACTAAAGTTCGTTGGAGCCTAATTTTGTCTAAAATTAAACAGGATGAGAAGAGGCCTTTGATGGAAGCATAAAGCTTTGCAGAGACCATGAATGAGTCACACACCAGACAGTGACATTGTCCAGGAATGCAGATAACTACATGATAAAAGGTTGTGGTGCATTCCTCCTTGTTTTGCCTCAAAAGGAAATGTACTCAGAAATAAGAGTCAATAGCACAGAGACTGCCAACCTGATACAAAAGTAGTGCCAGATTTCCTTAAAATGCAAAACAAGCCTCAGCATACCTGACCAGATACATGCCATTTCTAATTACATGTTTACCATTTTTATGGTAGTCAGAAGATCACTAATGTTAGGATTTTTGGACCAAATATTTTCTTTTGTTGGAGGAGAATGAAAGTGCAAGGGAAGAACGTGACAAGCTTTTTTTTGTAGCATGGAAAAGTAAATCTACCACATTCTCTTTAGTATAATTCATTGCACATCAGTTCGCCTGAGGAGAAACAGCTCAGTCGGAGTGTATGGAGTTTACCAGTGCTGTTTGGCATTTTTTAATTATTTTCTCATGCCTTGTGGAGAAAAAAAATCATCAAAGTGTGCTGCTGGAAGCCATTTTGGCCCAAAATCTGGCTCCAAACAATCCTTTGTAATATACAGGAAAAGCAGCAATAGTTTGGGAATTTTAACATTCCCTGCTCTCCCTTTCTTCTCCTTGTTTTTCTCTTCATTATTTACAGCCCAGTTATTGCTGATTTGAGCCCAAGAGCCTAGCAAAGCACCCTGACTAGAAACCAACACTGAATAAAAGTGAACCTGACTGTTTATTTCTACAGCCTAACCTGAGAGAATTGCAAAGAACACAGAGCAACCCAGCTAATGGAAAATAAATCAGTCATTTAAAGTCCTTTCTGTTTTAGTAACTGCAAGTCTTACTCATCAGTGACATGGATGAGGGCTTTCTCTTTAATTGCACTACATCCTCACACTGATTTGGCAAGCAGAGGTGACCCTGGGCTGGCCACTTTGCCCCACTCCGTGGCTCTCTGCCATTCACACCTGTTGCAACTAGTGTAAACTGATGTAAAATGCCACCAGCTTCAATTTCAAGTAGGGAGCAATCCAAATTCATTCACACAGTGGAGAGGAGGATGTAATGAAGACTTGCCTTGCATTTGTAACCTAACCAGCTCAAGATGCTTGGCCTCAGTGGGCTTGCTAAGGCCTGTAATGGGTTTAAGCTCCTATTTACACTGCACACTGCCTGCGGATATCTGAGCTAGCTCTAAATGAGCTGCACGAGGAACCGGGATCAGGCTGAGAAGAATGGGAAAGCAGCCTCCGATGGATGGCCACCAGCTCAGCCCGGCTGCTCCTGTGACTTCTGCACAGCTCTGCCTCGCGATTTGGGTATGCACGGGGACCCCGCTCCCTGCAGAGAGCTGGCTTGTCATCCACACAGATCTGCCTGGGAGAGAACAGTTTAAATAGTGCTGGCCTTGACTCAGACAGCAGGTCAGTGCAAAAGCCAAATAGCAGATTTCCTGCCTAGTGCCTTATCCACATGCCTTTCCTCTCGTGGACCCCGTGCAGCTCCACTGTTGAAGACATTTTTTCTGAAACGCTTTGGACCATGCAAATAAGCACAGCTTGACACATGTTTGGTGGGGGTGTGGGCAGGGAGAGATTCGGAAGGGAAACAGTGGGTGGTGGAGGAAATGGAAAAACAAGGCAATGCCGGGAGGATTTGAGGACATAAACATGACACTAAACCCAGGGTCCGCTGGGGAGGGTGCAAGGTGTGGTGAATCCCTGAGGGGTGACAGGAGTCACATTGATTTGCCTGACATGCTTGTCCCATGGCTTAGCGGCATTTGCTGCGACAATTCAACTTGGATCAGGAGGATGCTGTGCTGGCAGAGGAACAAGGAAACATGGGTCGGATCCTGCACTGCTGCCCTTCGATGGAGTACTGCACTGCTCTGAGAACTGGATGTTATTTCTCACTTCTTGGTGACCGAGAAAACAAAACCTGGTCTACCACAGGCATTGCAAAATGCTCACATAGGAAAATGAAGACTCACAGGGGAGCGATAGTCCTCAGTTCAACCCTTCAGTCCCCCTTCAACCATCAATGGGGAAAGCCTGGATGGAGCATTATGTCAGTGAAAGCTGGTGTAGGAATCTGGAAGCAGAGGGATTAAAATGCTTCACTCCTGTTAAAATACTGAATTCGAGCCTTGCCTCCGACTAGTGCAGAGTTTCATAGTGAACCCAGCTGTACACATGCCCCTCATCAGGCAGCCAGGGGAAGCAGAGGTCTTTGAAAGTCCACTGTGACTTAATTATAGAAACTGATGTGCCTGAGCCATGACGGTTCAATGGGCTACCTTGCCTCGGTGCCTATGGGCTCCATAAGGGCTCTACACAGCAGTACAGGGAGTCAGTAGGCAGCCAAGAGACCTGTTTCTTTGTTGATAGACCTGAACAAGGTCCCAGCAAGGAGGTGAGGTGCAGGGGAATACCTTTGTTTTAAGGAGAGTGAATGAATTAAGATTTCTCTTTCCTAAAGCAAGAAGGATTTTCCCCTGAGCTCATTGGAGGTTGCATCTGCATTGCACAAAGGACAGAAGAGTCTTGTGTTCTACAGGCAGCAGCTGCCTTGTTTCGGTGGTGTGTCTATCTGTAGAATAAAACCCACCTGAGAGATGATTTATCAGCAAGGTTTTTAGGTTCGTTGCTTGGGCATAGAGGAAACCATGCCTCTGACTCCTTGAACAGGGGGGGCACAGAGGGTCAGATGGCAACTGGAGTGCCTGGACCACCTTCCTCCCCTGTTTCTGAGACAGCACAGCTGCTCTAACTGTCCTGCCTTGACATTGGCTATATCTCGCAATTCTACCCCAGCTGTGTGTTTCTATTTCTGGCAAATGTCATCATTTTTTTCTGTCAGAACTTAAAACCAGAAGTTTTCTGTCCATCACTCTGCAGAATCAAACTTAGTACATGGGTTTCTGGATCATCCTCCCTAAATGTGTAGTCCTCTCTCATTGACACAGCCCCACTAACTCAGTCAAGTAATTTAGTTGTAAGTTAAAGATTTCTGCAAGCTTCCAACACTACATCTACTGGATCAATGTCCTGTGGGAGAAGAATGTCAATAACTAGCATTAAGGTTAGATTTGTAAATACGGTTTTAAAGCTGGTTGAAAAATGGGCTTTTACTGGAATTCTCAAATGTTTCCACCATAACTTGTCCCCCAATCTCGGATTTTAATTCAAGCACTGACTATTTTCAGGGAAGCCTGTTCCTCTCTGGAAATGTGGTACTCCTACCTTTTGCTCCTGCCTTCTCGTTTAAGCATGGCTTTCCCTGTATTTCATATGCCGCAATATAGCCCCTCCCCTCTAGGATAAAGGAGGCAAGAAAGTTGGACAGAAGCAGATGTCATTTGGATGGGAACTCCAGCCTGAGGTGGCTATTTGATTTGGATATTTTCCTCCATTGTCCTGCTTTCCTGTTGGACAGCATAGTTTGTGATATACCTGAGTCTTTTCTCTCAGGGAAGAAAAGTGATGCATTATGGGGTGCATACTGTAATTAAGAAACATAGCTCAGAGACACAAACGGATCACCAAATAACTGATAAATTTAATTGTATAAGACAGTAATAATTTCAAGTAGCCAAATTATTTGGGGCTTCGGATACTTAGCTTTTCAAGAACATTTCAAAAATTTTCATGGCAAATAGAAAATGTTTCATGTTATTATGTGGACGTGTAAGCCTAATTTCTGTCAGAGAAGAGTTTTAGCCAAAGAAAAGAAAAGAAAATATGCCAACAGTCTTAATAGTTTCCTTAAATGGCAAATTAAGAAGCATCTAACTTGTGCATGGGTAAACTGGAACCATTTTATGAAGAGATTTTATTGAAACGATAATGTTAGTGACACAATGAAACTGTTGCCTACTTCAAAAGAGAACTTGGCATAAGCAGTGGATAAAAGGGATTATACACTATAGTTATAAATACAGCCTGTATCACAGATATTTGCCTGTAGTAGAGGAATGAATCAATACATTGAAATACAGTAACAGATCTGAAACAAAATCAGCTTGTCTTTTGTGATGGAGTAAGCAAAAAAGTGTACTTTCTTTATAGAAGCGAAAATGAACCAGAATTAGTCACAGACCATCTTCCATTTCTGCTTCAGGAACAGTGCCAGATCAGATTAGGACCCTCTCCTGTATTCTCTCGATCCTTTACAACCCAGCACTGGGAGCCTGCCCAGCAGCAGGGTGCTGATAGTGTGTCAGACACACACTGTATTGAGCAAAGTGTAGTAGCTAGATTTTATAAGTGGGGGGCAAATTGGAGGCAGGGTGAAAGTAAATAGGTTTAGAGCAGAGAATAGCAAATTTTTCTAAAAGTTATTATAGGATTTTTTTACTCAATTAAATGTCAGACATGACGGAAATATTTTGTTTTTATAACAATGACAATTTTGGATTAAAATAAGCAGCCTAGCAATTTCTTTACTCTTAATGGAAATTATGTTTGTTAATGTCTCTTTGTGGCAACTACAACTGGAAATTTCAAGTATTGGGCTGAGAGACAAGAACCTCTGAGTGAAATTTATTAGGATCAGGCTGTAAACAGAAGCAAGACAGACTAATCTATTTTCATTTCCCAAGCAGAGAAACACCAAACTTTGGTCATCTGGCAGAGTGAATGGAAAGTAATGGAAATGGAAAGCACATTTGAGTTGTAATTGGATAACTCATTATCTATATCACTGGAAAATAAACTTGGAGTTTGGGGGCTGTTTTGGTTTTTTAATATATGCTTAAAACTGACAACATTCCCTGAAAGATCAAAACTACCATTGTGTTCAATCCCAGGTGCACTTCAGCAACAGGGACTCTGCAAAACACAGATGTGTTTCACTGAAGCAAAGTCAATGTGACTTAAGTGCTTTGCTGAACTGGAGCCACAACTGGATGTAAGTCAGAGACCCATCAACCTCATATCCTGGAGCACTTCCACAGTTCATAGAAATCCCCTTTCCCAGCTGTAACATTACCTGTCCTAGCAGAGAGGTGTGCAAGTCCTGCAGGGACGTCAAATAAAGGTGTTTCCAGAGAGGGTCAGTTTCCTCATTTGTGCTGATTGTGCATGAAGCTGATGTTACATTGGTTGCATGCTCTTGCTCCTTTGTGATCTTTATAACTTGTGTATAAATTATTTGTTTTATGGAGCTGTAGCATATGGCAGTGAAGAATCACTCTGCTATGAGCAACTCCCAGGTGACAAAAAGAAAATGAATAACTAATTTATTGAACTTCTTTATTGCTATGAATGTGTAAGCACTCTCTGATATCGGGTCCTAGGTCTCACATGAGTGTGCATTTCACTCCAAAGACAAGAGTAGGGGAAAGAGCTGTCAGATCTGGTGTAAAATATGAGGCAAAGGACTAGCTGAAAGTGATCACCTGAAAGGTCATTTCTATTGTTCTTCTCCCTTGTAGCAAGAAGAACCACATTATTTCAATTATTAAAATTGAAATGGAGTTAATCCTATAAGCGACTGAGTATCTCCAGATTATTTTATCCTATTGTCTTACAAATAGAAGATGCCAACTACAAAGTTCACATCCAGCTGTGGACAGTAGTTTGTAAGATTATTTTAGTTTAACTTGCTGTAGAAGGATGGTCAAACTAGGACACAAAGTCTGAAAACTCATGCAAGTTGAAATCTCCCTTTAATTTGATTTAGACTTATCTTTTATTTGATCTGAACAAGTAAAGGCTTTTGTCTTTCCAATATGCTCACCAAGGATCCATTTTGCATATAAACCAGTCTTACACTTAACCATTAAGTAATGGAATAGAATTCATTAGCTGCACCATATCAGTGTTTTGGTGTCAGGTTGCTCATAAGCTGCTGATGCAGGTGCTGGACGGATAACAGTAATAAAAGCTAGTGAAAAATGTTCCTGAAGATATATTACTTTTAATTGGCTGGTTTTTTTAAAAAAAGCTGTTGATGTGCATGAGCATTTAGTATTTATTTAGTGCCAAAAACATGGCACGTTAGTATCAAAGTGTTCCTTGACCCCAAATGATTACAGTCTAACAAAGAGACTCAGGAGAGACATCATACACTGGAAAATCCAGCAGAAACTTTTTATTAATAGGTTTGATTTTTGATTTAAACTCCCTTCTTGTGAGTATTGCAGTGCTGCTCTAAGAGTGTGATGAAGGACAGATCATGGTGACTGTCTTTATAATGCCAAATGCCTCATAAATCACTGTCACATGATGGAAAAATTCTGCATGAGGGGGCTTGTTTCCCTTCAGCATTAATACTTCAATAGATAGGACATGAGTATGAAAACAGGATCTTCTACTTAAGAGGTGCTCATTCCCTCACCTAAACCTCTGATCACTGAAGTATGACTTGATAATGCTTTCCCCAGCAATCAACTGATGTCACAGGAAGAGGATTATGACCTCAAGTGAAAATCAGTAGCAAGAGAAGAAAAATTCTTAAACCAAAAAACCTGCTTCTTTATGCAAGTAGCATCCAGTAATAAAAGCAAGGAGAAAATACGTTCCAGTTGGCAATCTGCACCTTTGATCTTACTCTATTCCCATGGTCTCTTTATATTTTTTATGTCTTTTCCTCATTAACAGAATGGAAGTAATTGCCTTTGTTGAAATGGGATCGTAAAAAGAGGGAATTTGAGAATTCACATTCATAAATCTAAGTATTGATATGCAAATATTTAAAAGCAAATATTTACTTCATTGGCAATGTAAAGTCTCCCCTTCATATAAATATCAGTCATCTATAATGTTTGCTCAACAGATGTACTGCAGAATCACACCTAACAGTCCTTCACAGAAAGTAAGTTTATTAAATGGGCAAAGTGTGGCATTCACCTTTACACACCCCTTGAATTCCAGGATGTAAGATACCTTCTTAGACAAGGTCCAAACCTGGCACTGGAGGTGTGGGCTTCAGCCCCTGCACAACCACTGTTTTCCTTTAAATTTGTCTCTGAATTCCAGCTCAGTTTCACTTCCTTATCTGTAGGAAGGTCAATTTTCCCATTTCCAAATTCCGTAATGAGTTTTATTTCCTGATTCCCTGTGGGAGGTGGAAAAGCCCTTGATCCTTTGGTACAACCAGCCACAGAGCTGTGTGCCAGAGAAGCTAAGTTGAATCAAAGGGGAGGTGTTTGCTCCTCTAATGTGCCTTTTCTTGGAAAAATAAAGACTTAGAACTTCTGCTGAGAAGGGTGGGAGCATAAAGAGGGGGAAATACTTGCCTTGCCAACAGCTGTGTGAGTCCATTCTGGTTCAGGAGGAGAAAATTCATTACTTAGAGGACAGTACGAATATGGGACTACAGAACAGACTCCCAGTCTGGAAAGATTTAATCGGTCAGGGCTTCAGTTCCTCAGAAAAAATTTCTACAGAATATGAAGAAGCGCCACAGGAGCTGCCTCATTTTTGGATGCCAGCTTAGCTCTCATATTCACCAGATCTTAAAAGGTTGATGTCGACAATTAATTTCTTCAGCTCTCAGATCAAATGCATAAGCTGAGTTTTCTTCGAGATTTTCTAAACCTAACTTCAATTCTAACACTAAGCTGAAGCTTAGTCTGAAATAGTATACAAAAATAATAGGGTTTGGTTAAGAAATTTTCCTAGAACTTTGCACAAAATTCAGGTTTACACAGGGAGGGTCATTTTTCGTGAAGTTCCTCTTGGTGCTTTGTATTTTAAATTTACGTACTCCTCAGGTGCTCTGAACGGTAAAAAAAAAGTTAACTGACAGAATTGCAATGCTAGAAGTGTTGTAACCATGATGGTCCAAGCATGTACTACTCTCAACCTATGTTTCATTCTCTTCAGACATAAAATAAGGCTCATGTGCCTGAAATAGCATTTGTTGTTTTTTTCCCAGCAAGCTAGTACCTGTGCTTACAAACCTTGCCCTGGCTATTTGACATTCTCACCAAAGTGTGCAGGGACAGCAAGAGCTGGCTGCCTCCTGTATTAAGCAGCCAGATCTAACGGCCTCAAAGGCTGGACCTTTCTGCT
>NW_009629601.1:22599-56798 GCF_000690535.1 Cariama cristata
ATAAACCTCTGACCCTGGAGATCATAAGCAAATTGCAAAGGTTTCCAGTGCTCAGACCTAGTCGCTGATGTCACAAACATTCAGGACAAGGCTCAGGTCATTGCTATCCTATACACTGATCAGAAGAGAGTAACTCAAAATGTGATTTTAGTCAACCTACAAATTGATGGGTGATTTTTCTGTAGCCTCAGTGCTCTACATTCCTCTCTAAGAATGAGTTTTAAAATTGCATGAGTGGTAGTCTGGGTTCAAGAGGAGAGAGGACAAATCCATGGAAGAAAAGAACCTGTTTTGTGTTATTAGCTACATCCCCTCTGCCTTGGGGAGGCCCTTAGCCACAGACCACTGGGACGATATTCTGGAGGAGGGTTGCTAGGTACTTGCTTCACTCTTACATTACACATTAGGCATCTGCTTGCTTTTGAACACTGTATAATACAGAGTACAGAGCTGGGCTGTCCACTTTGCCTATTCCTGCACTTCTGTATAGGGAGGAAAAAACAACTTGCAACATCAGTAGGGTAGAAGTGTTCCTGGTAGGCAAAAACAAACAAACAAAAAAGCATGGGATTATATCTTTTGTAAAGAGATTAAAGTCTGCAAAGGCTGTATGAATGTAGTTTGAACGCAAACTCTCGAGGAAGTGCCAAAAAAAAAGAATCAGCAAAAATAGAAAAATGCAGACCTATGAAAGATTGCCATGATCATTCCTAGTGAAAACTATTAGAATATGGTTTGTGCAGATACTGAATAACCTCATGCTGGTTGCTCTGAGATATCTGAAGATTGAATTCTGTCAGATCAATATAAGAAATGTGCTTTCAATACAATGTCAACACTTACTGTAATAGGCAGCAAAATGCTGCATCCACGTCTAACTCTGTATTGCCATTTCAGATTTGATTTCAAATATGTAAGACATTTTACGACATACCACAGGAGAGGGATATAGTTTCTGCAGCAAAGAGTATTTTCTCTCCTGGACATAATGCAGCCTACTACCCCCGATTTTCATTTTATGTGCATTTAAGTTTAAAAACCAAAGAAAACAGAAAATTTAAGGCCTCATTCTCCCTGTCTGCGGTGCAGGGGTTTCCAAAAACCAGAACCTGAACTCCTGCAACCCAGTAATGCCAGAAGCAGGCACAGCAGGCCTGGCAAAAAGGGATTCTCTGCCTGCACAGTGCTTTTGTTCTGAAAGAAATGGATGGCTCCTCTCTTCAAACTCAGAATGATAGAAATATGGCTGAAAGAAAACAAAGATGAACCAAATGAATTTTAAGCTCTGACATTTAGAAAGCTGTTTTCAAGACAAAAAAATTAACAGATTTCCTGTGTTGAAAGACTTGCTGTAACCAGTGTCAAGTTTAAAAGTCCATGTCACATCCTTCTCAGGTACATTTCTTCTTAACAAAGACGCCAGAATCTGAGACCTAGCTTGATCTTGCCAGTCCACAAATACAGAGAAGCCCTTATAAGACAGGTTCTTCTTACTCTGAAAAATAAAAAGAGGATGTCAGCAGTTTTTTTTTTATTATAGCTCTAGGGAACTAAATTCGAATTTTTTAAGGTAAAGGCATCAGACCATTAAAGCATATCTGTTTATGGTTATAGAAAATGGAATAGAAGATCTTTAGCATATACTGTATTCATAGTGTCATCAAAATGTTCATTTCAGGTCTGGAAGGTTTATTAAGTTGCCTTTATGGGTTGAGGGTGCAGGCACAGGTTTCAGAAACAAGGTCATTTCAGAAGCCAAACTGCCCTGTAAGGGAATGGATATACTCCAAAAACGATTTTTAACATGATATTTAATTGCACTTAATGTTTCTCTTGTCACATATCAGTGACTCAGAAAGACATTTTTTTTTCATGGATATAAATTCACACTGTACTCCCAAGTACAGTTAGCACTTTTCAGCAATTCTCTGCCTTATTCAATAGGGAGCTCATTTATCTTCCTATTCAAAAGAATGAAGTAACAGGATCTCATTTTCCCTTTTTTTCTTTTGTTTGAGCCTTCATATTCTGCATTGGAGAGCAGGGAATTATTAGGTCAGGAAATGGAGTCAGAGCTACAGATTAATCAATCATGCCTCATGTCCTGATATTGCAACACACAGACTGATGTCATTGGGAATTGATGAATGCCACATCTGCATGTAAAACTCACAGGCAATGTCGGGAACTCATTCCACAGCTATTTTGTGGTTACCTTCAAGTCTGATTGATACCATCTTCTCACTGCTTCCTTCTGTAGTCCCTTGTGCTCTGTGAAGGAAGGGAACTTATTCCTGACACTCCACTCTTTACTGAGATGGGGATTCCAGCTTTTTCTCACAAACTCCTTCGAAGTCGAGTCTGAGAGAAAAAAAAGTTGACATTTTATATCCAGATTTTGCCCAAATTCAGCAGTGTTTGCTCAGACAATTTCATTCTGACGCATTTTTCCCTTGCTCAGGGTACCTAAGAGCCTGTCAGGGTCCACATACCACAGGAGGCAATTAATGCTCTGCTTGCTTTGTCTGAATATTGAGTGCTTGTTCATCCAATATGAGCAAATCAAGAACAAAGGGCCACACACACTAAACCACTAGACATACTACTAGAGAAGAGTTCGCTACAAAAAATGACCACATTCAGATGAGGGATCGGAGGTCAAAAACAAAAACCAAAACCAGTTTAGTTAAAATAATATTCAATCTGAAGTTATGCCAAAAATTAAAATTAAATTAAAAGGCTTGGAGAAGAAAAATCTAATTTTCCCTTAAATGAATTTTCTGTCACTTGGGGTGAGAAAGGAGTAAATGCTGAAACAAAACTTTCATCATTTCATAAAAATCCTGTTCTCTTGTGCTGATGAGTGCTACAAGTAGTGACCTGAGCACAGAGATGCTGAGAACAGTTAGACCACGATCCTCGGTCCTTTAGCAAGGCCATGCAGTCTTCCAGGAGAGAGCTTGGTACTTTTGCACTCCAGATAGCAGACCTTCATCTAGCCACCCAGCTGAACACGTATATTAAAGTGTAAATTTTAAAATTGTATTTAAAAATCTAAAATGAAGCCATCCTGATCACATGGTGGATTCAGTTGTGTTCATGTGGTGAGACTCTGAGTGCAAGCCAGTTCATGTCATCGGAAGCTACTTATACATCCAGTCACGGGGAGAGCCACAGCACATGACAAACACTTTCCATAGTGCTGTAAGGAAATTAGGGTACAAAAGGCAGGCCATGAGCTCACAGGACAATTAATCCAACAAGCAGTGCATTCATTACACGTATACAATGGGCTCTTAGGGAAAACTGCAATCAGGAGAGTGTTCAGAAGTATTAACGAGAACAGCACTGAATCTCTGAAGCCCAAATATTTGCTACTCACCAGCATCACGTCTTTTGGAATCCAGAGTAGCTTTGGATATGATACTCAAGTCTACAACTGAATTATTAAACATGCTTTGAAGGACAGGGAGAGGGAAATCACTCCTGGGAACAGAGAACTGTGACATGTCTATGGTTCTGATCTTACTGAATTTTATGAAAAATAACTAATTTTAATTACTGCTTTTCCAAACTAATTTCAAACGTTTCTCCAAAATACACAGGCTGCTACAGAGACTCATGTGCATAATGAACATCTGTAGTAAACTGCTTTATTATGGGTTGTTTGATGCTGGTTATTGCATACCCATTGGTTTTTGGAATGGCATTAGTGAGCAGCATTTTGAAGATGGATGCTAAATTTTGCTGTGGCAAATTAGCGTCAACCAAGAACATATTAGCAAATAAAAGAGTGCATCTGGTCCAAACAATGGTTTTTCTTTGTAACATGATGATGATTGAAAGACTGTAATAAAGAAATGATACATATACTGCATCCCCCAAACTACATTAAAAAGCTGTTGCAAGTAATCAGTAATGCAGCAAGACAGACAACTGTGTTGCATGTCAGTAGCACAGGACCCCAAGCAGTTTTCCTTGTGTTTATGAGGAGAACACCATCCTCAGTACCCAAACGCAGTTCAGAGGAAACTGTTTGCTGCCTCCCCTGCCAATATTTTTTTGTTTTAACTATCTCCCATCTGTCCCAGTTTCCTGGATATCTCTTTGTCTGAGTTTGTCCCCCTTTCCTCCCCTCTACATTAATATCAAACCCAGGCCAGGGCATGTAAACTCCCTTGATGATCATTACAGTAAAACTTCAAGAAAAATCTGTCTGAGATATGGATAGAAACATATGGGGACAGTTTATTTTACGTCTTGTTTTTCATATTAACATGGTTATTTTATAGGACTGCATCTCATCCCCTGTCTGACTAATGCCTGAGTAGTGTCTCATTCAAATGAGAGGTTCCTCAGGTTCACTAAAGCACAGGAGACTTAAAGCTTTGTCATGCATCCAATGTTGTGGTGAATATTTGCTTAACATTGCTCAGTAGTAAATAAGGTCCTCTCTTCAACCTCCTGGAATTTGCCATCTTGTAGGCAGTTCAGTTAAAACTGAAATGCCGTTATACATATGTGAACTTCTTTTTTTCTTAGACAGGAGGAAATCGTGGTTCAAATCCTCATGTGGTTTAGGTTTTCCTGTGACTGGAATGACACTCATTCATGATGCTCACAGTCACTTGGCAGACTCCTTGTGTGTGTCAAAAATGTTCTTGGCTTGAACTAAACGTTTGAGCAAGTACATTTCCTTGAGGGCAGTGCTAAACACAGCAAAAATATCATCCAGTACAACTACTTGGGAGAGATAAAATTTTTAAATGGGGGCTTTGCGATGAAATTTCTGTTTCTAATTACTAGAGCAGAGAGAATTGTCGGAGATGAGCATGGAGGGAGAGGACAAGTCCATTAGGGATTTGGAAAACAAAGGATTCTTTTTTTATTAAAATTCTCACTTTAAATGGCTGCATTTTCAAATGCAAGTTCATTTTTAAGAAAAAAAAATCTGTCAAAAAGATTAGTTAGAAATTCAGGTGAATTATCTCAAAACCATTCATGTGAAATGTTCAGATGAGTCACATCTGTGTTTGGGGACACGATTTCAGGTTAAGCACATTTGCAAGATTTCCAATTTGTTTTGCTTTGAGCTTGGAATTTTTTTTTTAATCTTAAATTTTGTTGGAATGGGAAACTGGGTTACTACCCAAATCTATGTCTGAGAAACAGTTCATATTAAAAATATTTTCATGCCCATAAAAAGTGCAGTTTTGCCAGCAAAGTATATCCAGGAAAACTGAATGCTGGAATGAACTCCCTAATGAATGTTAGGGGGATTAAAAGTGTAATTAATGAAGGTCAGCACTTCATATATTAGTTAACATATTGTGAAGCCCTTCCTCTTACAAAGTTTGCAACACCACTCCAGCAGCTCACACGCTAAGGGATTACAGTTAGGAACTTTCACATCTTGACTGCCAAAGATGAAGTCTTTACAGAAAGCTGGTGGCTGGCTGGTTCAGCGTGAGCACTCGGTATCACAAAAGCTGCCCTCCCGCAGCTGTATCCTGCCACCTCTTGAGTCACCATGACATGACTGGCTGAGCTAGGGTTTCCCTGGCAAGTGACACACTCCAAGATTCAGGCTCTGGTCCATGATGAGACTTCAGTGCTCTTAGAAAACTTAAGTAGGATATAGCTGCCAAAAACAACAGTACTCAAAATTCCTGCCTAATCCCACCCTCTGCAGAGAGTTATTTACCCTTAAGTTCCCTGGTGCCTGCTCAAAAGACCTTTTTTTTGAGGAGAGGTACCACACATCACTGGAGCAGAGACCAGGTCCAATCTCCCAACTGCATACTCCAATATCACTTTGTTCCCTCTGGCTTCCTCACTTACTCCTTAACTTCATACAGTACAGTAAGTCGCTGTCAGCAGAACGGAGAACAAAACCATTACCCCCCTCCTGTCCTTCACAGATTTAGTAGTAAGGAGAAAGACTTGATCTTTGCCACAGCTAGAGTTTGGTGTTTTGGGCATCTCATCAGGGCAGCAGGAGTGGATTTGAGTCCCATATTGAAAAAAATGTCTGAAAAAGACAAAGATCTCATAGAGCAAAAGAAAACAAAAAATGCAAATGTCCCACTTACCGGCAACTCCCATAGCAGCAGACTTTAACATGAAGGGTTAAATATCACCTCCTCTTTCTCTATCAGTGCTTTAAAAGAAGAGTAAGCCATTCACCCAAAACAACCAACTTGACACCTAAATGAGGAAGGGTCTGGGTTATACACCCCACCTTTACATAGATACTGAATTCATGCCTAGCTGTGGTCATCCAAATCCTGGAGAAACATTGGATTTCAGAGATTTTCTACTGGTTAGTAAGGACACCTGGAACCTCATTACAGGTGAGGAGAAGCTGAGTAGGAAAAAAAAAACAATAACTAAATGAAATTACCACATGGACAGGCTCAGTACAGACAGATAGAGGTCCTTTCTCACCCATGGAATAGACCATGACACTCATTGACATAGGCTATTGTAGCTGACAAAAGTTTGTGTGGATTTAAAATGCATACAATGCATAAAGTTCACAGAATTAAATCAGTTAGGAGGTACTGGGCAAAGGGATACTACCTCTGATCTGATGGTAGCTGTGGACTAGAAGACTGCACCAGGAACATGCCACTGCATACTCACCTCATTTCGTACATAGTTTTCTAAGCATCTGCTACAGTTCACTGGTAGGGACAGGCATTTAGACTACGTGAATCTTTGACTTACTGATTTCCCAGCTTGCCTGCTCTTCTGGATCTTATCTTAAAATGCTTCTTACTTCACTTTAAAAAAGAAGACATCATCTTTTCCCACAGACTTTGCCTTTCCTAAGCACAGTTGGCTGCGCATAACTAGGACATCAACTCTTGCACTCAGGAAGATGAAGATTTGGTGTGTTATGGTGCAGAATTCACTGTCTGAGTGGAACAAAAATTAGACCATTGAGTTTTATTCTTCCTTTTGAATCCAAATTAACTTATAAAATGACTTGTTCAAGACCTGCTAGTGATTTTAATGGTAAAAATCACTGTCAATCCTAAATGGCACTACTCTTTAATCTGTGTGTTTTACGTAGTCAGCTATAAATTACAATAGACATAATTCCTTTTTCTCATGCTTCGTATTTCTACTATTTTAGAAATAAAGTTTCTTAGAGTAGAGCCTTATGTTCCTGTATGTGTGAACTTGGCATTATGTACAATACAAACATGAATAATATAAATGCTAGCTACAACGTGGAAGCAGCCACCCAGCTGCCAATTCTTCATGGTGCACTGAGTGGTCCCTGATATGGGATAAGCTGCACAGCAGGCAGCTATTTGTCTCCTGTTGGTAAAGACCTCATTTTCAGATCTTCTCCTGTGAAGCACCCAGCTTATATTTTCTCATTCCTCTCTTCCTTTTTAACCCAGGCAAAGATTGGGAGCTAAGATATATTTTCATTAGCTGAGTGCAGCTGCCACACAGCTAGTGAAGGGTTAAAGAAAAACAAACACCCTCTCAAGATGTTCCTGAAAAACCCATGCAGATGATAAACACATGGGAAGCTCAGACAGCCAGCCTTCTGTTAAGTATGTGACAGAAATTTCCCATCTCGAGGTAAGGAAAATAGAGGCACTGTTAAATTATGTTTCCCGTGAGTGTTGCTAAGGCATACTTACACATATTATATGAGGTAGAAAATTAGTACTTTGAATTGTTATGGTTACATTTGCAGTAAAGTGTAAGTGTTTGCAGTTTTTCAGAAGTTTGCCTATGGTTTGTCATGCAGTTCACCCACTGAGAAGAAAATTTACTTGCTGTAAAATAGTGAAACAGATCGACAGCTACAAGGGAACAATTGCAAACTCTGCCCAGAGTCCTGTTTCTGGAAGAGATGATTATTCTAGAGATGGAAAGACTTAAATGACAGCTCCAGGCTTCACATTTATCCACATTCACCTTTAGAAAGATTTAGGCCTGATCCTCATTGCACACTCAGCAACCATAATGGAGGACTCGCACACATCAGCATCAGTCTCTGCCCCTCAGGGGTGTGAATCTGCTTGTGAATCATGGCTGAACGTTATAACACACCTGAAATGAGATTAGGGTTTCTTTGATAATGACAAGTGTGTGTAGCAATGGTAGAAAAGATGTGATATCCAGGTGTCAGAATTTTTTAGATATGTATGTGTGTAACTGTATATGTATATATTGAAGTATTTTATTTTTGTGTGTGTATCTATATTTATACATGTATATGTATATGTATACATAATGTATGTAGGCTACATACTTAAATTAGGTAGCCCCATACTGTAAGAAGTGTGAAGAAGGCTGAGCTCTGGCAGCCCTGGGCAGTGGTGATATGAATTGTTCCCCTTACACTCTCTTTGACATAGATAACTAAGTAAGGCACCTACTGTAGACAAGCTGAGCACAGCCCGATAGCAATTGCTAGGGATTTTGAATTGGATAATCAACTCTCATGCATGCAATAAATTACATGCTTTTCCTGTATCTACACAGCACACACGTCATGAAGGGGGAAAAAAAAAAAAAAAAGAAAGAAAAAAAGAAATCAAATCAAAATCTCTGACGAAGGGAAAGTGTTATCCAATTGTTAGTCCACATGTCAGAGCGTGATCCCCATCCTCACCCTCACACTCATGCGACCAGTGGACTAAGTCAGGGGGACTAAATTTTTCCTAAAGTCTTGACACTTCTCTAGCACTGAAGAAACCACAGCACCACAAACTCCTTTTAATCCCTAGTCTGTTTTATGGATCTCCTCTTTCCTGCCAAGGGAAGAAACACGCACAGAAGCTGCCTGGTACCTATGCTCCAGTGGTACTGCTCAGTCCCTTACCTGGGTGCTGACCAGTATTGAATGCTGCTATCATTACACCATAAAGTAGGATAAAGCCCAAGAATGGTAAATTAATGTGTTTAAGGCCACACTGAAGTCTGGGTCACAACAGAGAACTGAATGTATGTGACTCTAAAGACCACTGACCCATTCTTCCCCTACTTGCAATCCTAAGCAAAAGCACTTAAATGTCATGAGGTGTCAGCTAACGTGAACTTGGTGTGCATGTGTGTGCGAGAATAAATTGCTATCAAACTTCCACATAATTTTCAGTGCCACCACTGTGTGGATGAATTTTGGTGGTTTCATACAGCAGTGTATCAAAACTATTCAATGGCAAAAAAGACAAAGCGAGAACTTTTAACTTCAAATTCTGAAGTCAGTCAAACTGCAAGCAGAGATCCCAACCCTCAGCTCAGTCAATCACTGTAACTTTGTTGGCTTTACCAGCTCTGTTTTCATCCCTGATGAAGATGCTGACCATCCATTTCAACTAAGCATTCAGTAAATGATTCTTCCCTTCCTGTTGCAATATTCTCTGCAAAGTTACGTGCAATTGCTTCAAAGGGAAATTTCTTTTCAGTGTCCTTGTCGCAGGAACTGATTTCTTAAAAGTGGTAAGTGCTTTTGTGTAGAACATCTCCGTCTAGATCTAGTGGTTATTTGCGCTTTGCAGATGCTCTGTACATCCAGTGGTGGGACAAGCTCAGTAACATGGGCTAAACATACAGAGAAAAATCACAAAAAGCAACATTTAATTTCTCTCAGTGACTCATTTTTTAAGAGTATTTGACTTTTATTTTGTAGGTGTAGGTGTAGGGCAAAGATGAATTTGTCCAATTTCTGTTAAACACTAAGCATTCTTTACTGAGTATCATAAGAACCCATGTATCCCCCATCGAATACTAAAAACACTCAGAGTAGGATGCACTATGGGGTAAAGTCACTTACAGGAAGAGCAAGGTGAGAAGTCAGTACTTTTTTTCCATATTAAAAAAAAAAAAAAGTCTGAAAATGCATGGGGAAAATGTGTTAAGGAGATAACAGTCTGAGAAGGGAGAGACAGCTTGAGGATAACAGGAGGGATATTGAGTTCCACTGTTACTAACTATTCAGCAGAAAATGGCCCAAGATTGAACACGTCCTTTTATGGCAGTTGTAAGAGAGCAAATCCATCACTGGGAGAAGGAACAGAGATGAGGGGAACTGATTTAGTGTGAATCAGTTTTGCTTTCCTGGGTTGCTTCTTTCTGAGCAAGCTGCTTGATCACCTCTAAACCCATCACCTACCAACACAAATGGTCATCTCATTAGGGCTTATATAATAAACACTGATGCTTAAATTTAATCAGAACTTTTAAAAATGACAAGGGCAGTTCGCTGGATTGCCACGTACAGCATGCTGAGGCTGTGCCATTAGTTAAAAACAAAGGTCACCATTTTCTCTTTGTTGTCTGCTAATATGATTTTGAATATTACTGCTTTCCAGCTATTACTATCTACACTGGGTGATTGGCTAGACTCATTACAGTGAATGAATGCCAGGAGATGACATCATTTACATTTAATTGTCTTGTTTATCAGCAAAGTCTATACAGTTGTTTTAATAAAGGGCAGGGGAAGATAAAGGCTACATTTGCATTCTCTAAGGAGCCTTTGACAAGGGTCTAGGATGCTGTTGACATTTATTGTTTGCAAATGAGATAATCAAATAACGTTTTGTTTTGCAATTGTTGCTTTGGGTTTTTTTTCAGTAACTTACAGTTTTTCATTACTGTTATTATTCCTGGATGTTAATGAACAGATACTCAGTTTCAAGTTTCTAGCAGACTCTTTCCAGGATTCAGGACAATTGACACATGTTCAGCTTGCTCAGATTCCTCTTGCTTTCAACATAAGATGACACACTAATGCACCAACTTTACTCTAACTAGAACAAGAGTTTAAACATAGGCATAAGCTATGGGCTTTTGTGAATTAGCTTTTGTGAATTCCAGTTTCATAAATCAGATGGTCAATATTTTTGGGAGGGGTTGTCTCTTTTCTATCTAAGATTTCCAGACAATACAAATTAAGCATGCAACACATTGCTAATCTTACACCATTTTTTTTCCTTCCCATATGTGATTAAAATACAAATGATTTGATGGGCTGATATGTGCAGATGTCATAATTCTTCCTTATGTGACCTCACAGTAGAACTATGTCAGCTCTTGGCTGCCAAATCTCCTGCTCCGAATCTTCCCCATTATGTCTGTCGCAGTTCATACTTTTTCCTTATTTTCTACCTGAATACTCCCTTGAGGGGGCAGCTGTGCTAACTGCTTTTTGCATTTACACATTCAGCCCAAAGTGTTAACTTTATCCACAATAAAGCCAAGCATGCCATTGCCATCTATGGAGCCTACTCCTTATTTGACTTTTAATTCTGTCTTCAGGGAGTTGTTCTGTGGTCAAAGATACGTCAGCCTATTTCCCTTTCCGTACTGAGGAGGGAAGTGCCTAGCCTTCTCCAGAGCAGGTCTGTGGAGTGTTTTGCTTTTTGGTTCGCTGTGTCCCAACTACCTGTTGTGTATCCGCTCAAATGCTGCTGTATGGTGAGAGAAGATGGTATTAAATGCACGCAGGACAAAGAAGGAAGTGAAAGCATGTAACTTTCTAAATTATTCAGACAATGGCACCTAATGGAGACTCTGGGTTGACGTGAGGTCTATGCTCAAGACAGTGATAAAGGATGGAGACTGCCTATTTAATCCTAACCTTTCAGGAGTGGGGAGGTGGGTGTTGGACCTCTGTTCAGGAGAGGTCCCTGTGAGGTGATTGTAACCTCTCCTTCTCACCATCAACTGTGTAATGAGCTGGAGTCCAGAAGCCAATCTGAATTGCTTGTGACTGTCTTGGACTTAGATGTGCTAAGAGATATCTGAGTCCATCTTAGGCTTCCACACTGGGTGTTTTGGATAAAACCAGTAAATCTTTCACACCCTTTCCAAACTCCTCAAGGATTTTCTTTTAACTTCTGATATAAAGTAAGAACAGTTTTCTTTTGTCTTAAAAAAGAAGCGAAAAAGATCTGTGTGCTTGGGAGTGAAAACTGAAGCCTTATCCAGTCTCTGAAAGGGACCAGTCCATGATCATTCTGTGCACTTCAGTTTACAGGCTTCACCTGTTTTGCTGAGAAGCCCAAGGCAGTAATAGAAGTATAGTTGCTGGTTAGATCCATGCCTGTATTTAATGTAGGTAAGAACATGCTATTTAGAAGCACTGCTCATGTCAAGAGTATAGATGACATTTTCTACTCAATTACCAATAATCACTCTGGACTTGATTCTCTGCTCCAATTTTACACTGGTGTAGCTTCAGTGGAATTACGCTGACTTAGAGTCCATGTGACACAGCAAAAATCAATTCTTTCATTTGCAACAGGACCTAAATTCAATTACAGGTATATATATTTGTATATTTTTTTTCCTGTTAAAGGACAAACAAAACACCCCTAACAAAAAGTATTGTGTCGTTTGTAACTGGTGAGTAAAACCAATTGCCAGAGTACCAAAGAGCTGCTCCCAGTGGGCCCCTATATTTGGGATGATCTTAAAATAACCCATCATTTCTTAGCTGGTATTATGAAACAGTAGCAAGAAAAATAAGCAGAGTACTGGTTCACTTTTGCCTAATTACTCTGGCAGATGAAGGTGTGAAATGATTAGCCAGTAACATATGGGCTTGAGCTTGGAGAAGTTCCCAGTGAGAATTCTTTTTATTCCAGGCATATTTTATCATTTAATTTAAGGGCGTTAATCCATGGGTGAGCCTCTGCCTACCACTCTATCACTTGCTTTCTCATGCTTATCAAACATGTTCCTATTCTTAATCATGCTTTCTTCTGCTTACTTGCAAACAGTGTAAATAACCCTCGGCCTGATGCAGGTGACACTGGTGGGTGGGGAGTCATATTGTGATGTGGAGCCTGATCTTCACATGACAGCCATAAAACTGAGAATTTACTGTTTGGGTACAATAAGGGGGCTTAACAATGCTGATCATATCTATCAGTCCCATAATGAAAAGAAGATGTCCTTTGCTTCCTCTGAGAAATACATTTTTCAGTGCTGTGAACAGGGCTGTATCACTACTGGTTTTACTTGAACACTGAAGCAGCATTTCAACTTCCTAAATATAGGCAGCATAGGAAGGCACACCCACACAAACACCATTTTTCCACTTTTACTTTAGACGCAACATTCCCCAATTAGCTATATTTAGCTTATATTTGAGGTGCCTAAAATACTTGCATTGAAACAAGCAAGTGTGAATTCTCTTCATCCAGCTAGTCAAGACCACAAACAAAAGTTGCATCATTTGGTGTAATAATGCACAACTTTGCCTGTATTCATTCATTTAATCCCCTAGTACTCTGCTCGTGCTTACTGAACCTCTGTAACGAGCAAATAACAATGCATAGAGTAAAGAGACAGGGTTTCAATTTTCAAACACAGGAAACTTAATCCCTAATCTGGATGCTCCAAATTGCCACTTAGACATGTAAATGTCAATTTTATGCACCTAAGTGCCAATTTGAGTGTCCAAATGCATGACTTGGACATCACATTAAGGCACCCATTGGGTTATATTGCTTGTTTTATCTATCTGAGTGCACATTATGTGCTGTAAGCAATTATGCTGTGTTCCATACAAGTAAATCAATTCATTCAAGTAGCTTTCTAGAAGAAAGTGATTTCAGCACAGCAGAAAATATTAAAAACAGGTAGCTGGTCATGTGTCAGTGTCACACTCACCTAGGTGCCCCCTTTGTTCCCCATCAGCACCATGTAAATTGCCAGTGCCTGAGAGCCTCCATTTACTGTAATTTCTAAAAAGTATCTTAATCTGAGCAAGGCCATTTGGGAACTCTGTTCCTGCTGCTGCATTGCAGCCTGCCTGCTGTGATCCCTGAGCTCAGTGGATTATTTGGGGCACTTGGGAACAGGCAAGATGTGAACCAAGCTGTGTCTCGGACAGCCAGGAAGCCTGGGCTGTCAGGGGATCTAGGCGTTGCTCGCTCCACACATTCCAGGGCACTAACGGACTTCTTAAAATAGGATTCTGGGTGTCGTTGTGTCCATTCTCCCCTTCAAAACAGTGTTTAAGTGGCCTTCAGAAAATGAGACTAAATAATACCCACCATGCTTTTCCCTGAGATGCCTTAAAATGCTGTAGGGAGAGAGGCGCAGGCAGAGATCACTTTAACCCCAGCCTTTTCTGAGCAACAATGTCTAATATCTCTTTCACATCACAGCAGAGATTGTAAAATAAGGTGTAATTTGCAGCTTTAAGAGGCTGAGGAAAAGAGCTGCCAAAAACTGGCAATGCATTCTCTTCCCAGGCAAGAACTGTACAGTGTGTTACCTGTTTATTTTCTTCATTCTTTGCCTGACTGAAATGACCATTTCAAAATTTCTGCAGAAAGAAAAGATGCACCTGGAAATTACCCCTGAAACAAGCCTATACTGTTTGTCTGGGGATTTACTTGAGTTTTAATAGGCATTTTCTTTGTCTCAGTTGCTTTCTCTAGACATGCCATTGTTACAGCTCTGTTCACCCAGCCACCCTCACAAAGGCAGTCAACATAGCAAACGAGAAATATTAACCAGTAGATGCAAGGCTGCTTTCAGTGCACTGAAAGGACACTTCTTTCAGTGCTGCAAACCCTCAAAGCCTTGCAAGGAAACTGCCTAAGCTCCTGCACCTATGGGGCACGAATGTCCTTAGCACAGGCAATACCTTACGTCCTCTTCCTGGGCAGGTAGGGTCTGGGAAGGCTTGAAAGTGGGAGATCCCAGCCCACTGTTAATGTCTCTTGAGCTCCCATAGATGCTTTGAACCCCAAACCATATGTGAGCTGAAAGTGCTCGGTTCTTGAAGTTCACTGTGCTTACATCCAGCTTGCTCCTCCTCTCATAAAGTAGACCTAGCCAAAATTCACCCTAATTTCCTATTGCATTGTGACTGTGCGTCTAGTCCTGGAAAAGCACTACATATATTGTAAAGTTACTCCTGTCCTGAATGGAGTGAGGAAATGAGCCAAACAAGAGGCTGACTGGACTCTCTTGCAGAGAAGCCTGCACAGAGGCAAGCAATTTGTGTCCACACTGATGAAAGAAAACTGCAGCCCACCGAATGCAGTAATGATGTCAGTATAAATTTGGTGAGAGGAACAATGACAATTAGCATGTCTTCATAATATATTTCCCAGGATCCTTCAGCGAAGTCCAGGCAAAGACAAGACCATACGTAGCAAAATTATAGCTGCGCACGCGTGTGTGCTTACTTGCTGTATGCAAGAGTTACAAGGGAATATAATATATATATATATATGTTATATAAAGGAATCAAATTTCATGTAAATGCTGGTCAGCCAATAAGTCTTTACATCACCTGATTTTCATTTCCTCTTACACAAACCAAAAAGGAAAAGATAACAAGCTTAGCTACCATTTCCAAGCCCTGCTTTACTTCCTATATCTCCTCAGAGATTCAGGGCCTTTGCTCATTAAAATTATTCTCCTTGCATGTGCTCCTCCAATCCACATATAGAATCAATACAATACAAATTATGTGACCAATCAGAACAAATGGTTCAAACTCTCATTATCAGACATTTCTGGCAACCAATTTTTAGGTCAAGACTCTGTGAAAGAATACTTGCAAAACACTATGCTGAAAAATTGCAGATATTTTAATTTTCTTACGGAAACTTCTTCTGAATATAGAGAGAATATATTTATCTAGGAACCTATTCTCTACCCATCATACACATTAACTTCTTATATAAAACCATAGACAGTTTCTTCACTGCAAGTAAAAATGAGATGATTCTTATGCACCGAAATTACAACGGCAAAACACACTGTGCCTTTAGTTCCTCCCACTGTCTTATTCACTGGATGCATTAGAGAAGTAGAGCCCAGTTTCTAGAATAATCCTACTGAGGTATTCTGCATAACATGGAAAAAAAAAAAAACAGGAGTCTGCCATTGCTTGGATGGGGAAAGGGGTTCTCCTCCTCTTCTTGCAGCTATTTTGTATTCAGATGCGGATAACCAGATGGGGCAGGTTAGCAAACGAAGTTGGGAAAAGAACACGCATCTTTTGTTAGCCAAAGTGTTGGCTTTCTGCAAAGTGTAAATCATCTTTTTCTAGAGATTTGTTTCATTTCGGAGGGATAATGCAGTGAGAAAACAAGTTTCTTCCTGTGCAGCAGTTCAAAGGCTTAGTGCAATTCATGGAAGTTGTCCACTATGGTCTGTTTTTCAAAATAAGGTTTAGATTACAGACCAGTCCAAGGAGTCTTCAACCCTAAAGCAAATGGCTATAACCCCTCAGAGAGACTTTTCCACAAAGTTTTATTACTCTCAGATTAACTCTGAACACTTACAAATAGAGATCTGAACATCTACAAATTTAACTTAGTGGTTCAAGTTTAACTGACAAGGTTCATATTGGCACTTCATGAAGCAATTTAAGAATGTGGCATTGTATGACAGATTTAGTTAAGCATTGCGGAGAATTTGGTAGTTCCTGTTATTTCTGCAAGGCTTGGCTGAGGAAACAATGAACACCAATAGGTAGTTATAACACAAAATTGATACTATAATGTTTTCCAATAACCTTAAGCTAAACAGGCAGCCAGATTTTTTAGAAGTAAACATATAGGAAAGTATGAAATTATACTTGGAACATATGTGCAGAATCTTCCAAACATACAAATGAATGTCAGTTCGTGTCTCAGGGGCTAGAGCCACTTTTCCCTTTGGAAAAACTGGACTACTCATTAACTTGTTCAAGGCCAAAAATTAGTCATTGGGTAAATTAAATTAAACTCACTTGAAATGGAATTTAAATGAGGAAAAACTGCTGAATATAGTTTTTGTAACAATTAGAGTTGCTCTACGAAAATTAATGAAAAGCTCCATCTTAATCAAGTCCTAGTCCTGTCAGCATCCCTCTTTGTCGTCCCTATTGTCATTTAAATAGCTAATCTTCCTCTTTTCCTTGTCACAGTTTCTACCCCTCATATCAGCTGGCATTGGCTTGTCTCTAAGTTCCATGATAGTTAATTAAACAGTTACGAAAACCAGCTGATTTAGGCTTCCTGTGGCTGAAGGAAAACAGATACACTCGTCAGGAACAGAAAACATATAAATGAGCTGACATACTATTTTTATAAAACTGTGGAAGATAGAGATCAACACAGACTCTTAGGTCAACTAGTTCATCTCTCTACTAGGGCAGAATAATTTCCAACAGGAATAGTTTTTATGGTTTTAACTAATCTAGTTTTAAGAATCCCAAGTAATGGGCTTTCATAATGTTGCAAATTTATTCTGATTACTACTTTCATAAACCATATCCACAAACTCTTATCCTTTCTGCTATTTTTTCTCTTTGCTCTTGTTGCAAATACTGTAAATAATAATAATAATTTTAGATACCAGGAAACAAGCTGTGTGAAATATAAACATTGTGTTGGGTGAAAACACGCTTTCAAATGTGAGCATAGGAGATTTCTGAGACATCCATCAACATATGTCACACCTCATAGATTCTTTAGTTTTACCCTCAATGAATGCCATTAACATATTCAAAGGCAGCTTTATCAAGAGAGAAGAAACAATTGCATGAATGATCCAATTAACTTGAATCTCTCTAGGCTTCTGTAGGAAACTAATATGTACTGACCTGCTACAGACACACATGGATAAAAGTAAAGCTACACCCATGTTGACAACATATTGACCAAGTCACATTTATCCCCAAGCTGGTAAATTGGTATTCTCTTTTCAGACACTAGAGTAGGGGAAGGATGCTGGAAGGAGGGACTGAGTCTTCCCAATAATAGGAATAGACGCTCCTTAACCTTTTTTCCCAAAATTCCAAGAAGAAAAATGTTTTAACTGTCAGCTGAACTTTTTAATTAAAATAATAAAATATAAAAATGCACTTGTAATAAAATACATAATGCATCACCTTTAGAAGATATTTTTATGTCTTCCTGGCAGGAGACCAGAGCAAAGGGTGGGACAGGATTCCTTGCAAGGGGCCAGTCCCTCAAGTGGGACAGGGAGGACCTGAAAAGGGCATCTTAATCCCACCAGAAAGTGAACCAGATGGGCAGTCTTTGCTCTTCCTGTAATAAATATAGCAGAAAGTAAAAAGAGACAGAAGGATTGGAGACGAGATAATTGCATAGTGAATAGAGACAGCTTGTGTGTGCCCAGACACACACCTACCCAGGCTGCTCCTTAAACCATGGCAATAGCTGCTGAAGGGTTCAACAACCACTTAGAGAAACACTGCCTTTTTTTCTGTAAGCAACGCCAGTTTTGCTTTTAGACTGTATGAACAGTTAACTGCCATAAATCAGGAGGACTCACAGGAATAAATGAACGGCTAGACAGTTCTTTTGCACAGAAATACCATGAGAACTATACCCTGAGAAAGATACCCAGATATTGTTACAGTGGGAATCACAACACAGTAATGCAGTAAAACCCACCAAATGGCACCTGCCTACATCATCCTCATTGGGCAGTATCAATATGACACCCCTTTCTCTTATTTGTCACCTGCTTTATTTATTTAATCTTGGAGAAGAGACTGTTCTTTGCATACAGCTCAGATTCACTATGTTTGTGTACTGACCTAGGCAGGATTCCATAGACATCATTCTCACACAGTTAAAGGATAATGGCAAAACCAAGCAAATATTGCAACCGTCATATACCCCAAATAAAAACTCAGCCCTTTCACTGTCCTTATTGTTTGTCAGAATTGCGATGTAAGCATGAAGTCCAGAAGGCCTTTCCTTATTATGAAACACTATTTTTATTCAGCAATGAAACTGATAAAAACCTGGTTTCAAGGAGTCACAAAGTCTCTCCCAGTCAAGATAATGGCTGCACAGTACTCAAAATTAAAAAGGACCAAGTAGTTCATTCAGACTACTACTCACTCCACCCCAAAGGACATATACTGATAGCAACTCAGATATTCCCAGAGACACAGAGATCATTCAACAGAAAGTCTTGAGAAGTGAATTTTCTTAATGAGGGCTATGGGCCTTTAAACAGATGATGCAGGTCTTTGAAAGTCACAGGACAGGGCCAAATTGGACATTATACTTACTATACGTTATAATTTTCTAAACCAGAGGATGCAGCAGATGTATTGAAGAGCATTTATTATTGCAATGTCATAAAGGCTCAATTTTTCAGCTGTGCACAGTCTTGCTTTTTGCAGCCATGATTTTTCATCTTCAGACACTGTGCCTGCAATTTGGTGCCAATAGAAATAGCAAATAAATTCCTGTTTGCTTTGTAGGTACAAATGATCAGTCAGGACAGCTGGAGACCAACCCTATGGAATTATTTTGCTTATTTTCAGCATGGATTCCAAGACATGCCTCTCAAAAGCGCTCAAGGAGTTTGGATCAGGCCCATTCTCAGTTATTTCCATCTCTCCCAGCACTGTGATATCTCTGCTGGTTTTTCCTACTTTCTTTCAATTTTTCCTTCAAGCTCTTGCTTCTCTTTTTTATTTGCTTTCTGGCCAAGAAACATTTTTCCCTTTTCAGGAGCTGTCTCATTGAGCATTTGGTCAGAAAAAGTTAAAACATAGCTAGTTTTTCATCACAGAGGCACAATGGTCCCAAGAACAGACATGTTGTATTATTGTCTCTCTTAAACGTAACGCTGAATCTGAAAAATTTTACATGAGCTTACATGTTTTGTTCCAATGTATCCTTGTGATTTTTCCCCTAGAAGCCTTTTATGTATCAAATTGATTTGTTATGTTTCAAAGATATGATTACAAATCCCTGAAAACTAACCAGTGAATATCAGTAATTTGAATCTATGAAGCACATCAGTCAATACATACACTCTGAAACCCCTGTGACATGCTCATAACAATGCTTCATTTTTATCAACTTCCTTCTAGATCAATATTTATAGTATCATTCAAACATTTATTATCATAGAACAGTAATGCTCATGATCCAAAAAAAAGGAAACAGAAAGCATGCAGAGTATGCTTTTAACCGTCTGCAGATCTCAGTGTGTTTTCCCTCGTTTGCTTTGCTTACAGTTCAAACTGGAAGGCTGTGGCCCTTTCAACACAAGCCAACAGCAGGAGATTAAGGTAGCAAAGTCTTTCCTGATAATTTCTTTCCTGATAATTTCAATCACCATGTTCAGGCTGAGCTCCGCCATGGTGCTGATGGGAAAGGAGAGGCTGCACAACCACCCAGCTCTTCCCCACCACATGTGTAACTCTGCCATGGCTCGCTCCTGGCCATGATGAGTGCTAAAGCTAGATACCCCTTCCCCTCTAACTCCAGTTATTCCCTCCTTCCCTGCATTCTCCTACATCTTAGGACCTCAAAACCATTTTTAACCATTAAACTACTCATTCTAACGACAGTCCTTCTGCATAGCACAAAGATGACGGGACAGGGAGAGCAATAGGGAGCACAGCACACTATGGGACATGCTTCAGTCCTTCCCCATCTCTGCTTATATCCACTGCTGCATGCTGCTACAATGCCTCAGCCTCATCACTCCTGCTCCCTGCCCGCTGCAGAGCTCCAGCTCCAGCATAAGTGGGGAAGCTGCACCTTTATGAGAGCTGCTCTAAATTCACATCCAGAGACTCTTTTTTTTTCATGCTGTTTGTATGCGAAATCCTGGCCTGGGAAATTTCAGTAAGAAAGATTAAACATTGGCAAAATTGTGAGTATCTGAAAACAGGATTTAACAAGAGGAAGTGCCAGGCAACCTTAATAGGCTGTGCTACCAGCCTCGCCTATAACATATCTCTCTGTTTACTGAGTAAGTAATGTATAATTATGATGAGTGATTCAGTCTGCTAACTAGCCAGAGCTGTCAGAACTTGGCTGTCTGCACAGCTGACAGAAAGAGGATCATAATAATTTCTAAATGTGACTGATAATGTGGTTTACTTTTTTCACTTTGTTAGATCATGCACATTGGGATTTCTGACTGGTAGGGAACAGATAACATTTCTATTACTTTTGCCTAGTTTTATCTCGGTTCTTAACAGTTGGTTTGCTTTGGACGAGTGGTATTAGCTGCATCCTGGCATTCTTTATGTGTCTGGCACTTTTCTGTTTTTATTCCTGGACAGTACACCAAGGAAATATATTCTGGCATGCGGGCTTTACCTTTTCCTGAGCCAAGTTAACCCATCAATGTACATCTAAATAGAGACACTTGCAATATTCATAGCTGTTACTGCTAAAGAACCAAAATAGATGCCAATGTTCAGAGAGTTTACAGTTACAGAGGCAGTGGAAAGAATCACTTTTATTTGACTTCTGATGTGCATTCAACTGCAAACGAACATTCAAACTCTTCAATTGCTTGTGGAGTCCATAGACTCCATTTTAATAGCCTTCCATAAGGAAAGATTAAGTGCTGCAAGAATTCCCCTAATTTATAGAAGCTTCCTGGTCCTCAGAGGAGTTAGAAGAGTCTCAAAGTTGCTTTAGCTTATGGTATACTCTTCTCTCTTAACAGAGAATAGGGACTAGATTTAGCTCAGGAAGCCTGTGTTCATTGCTGCTTCTAGCAATCTGAAGATGGCAGGAGCTTGCAGAAGAGGCACCATATAGCTGACATAGGTGTTCTTCTCTTGCTCTGTCCAAGATACATTTCAAAGAGACTGATCTTTCAAGACCTTTTTTCCAATGAAAAATTTGGAAGCAGACCCAGTTCTTTTCTTAAAATAATTTCCAAAGCAAGCATTTTCTTGCTTTGTGGCATTAAATATTGTGTTCCTGAAGCATGACTCCTGCAAAGCAAGACATTATTTTTATACACAGACCTGGCAGAGCACAGAAAGACAGGAGCACCAGACTGAAAGGGTCCTCAGCGACCCAGGCCCCACCTATGCCACATCATGTGCTCCCTTTCAAAACCATGCCAAGCTCAACCTTAGGTTTTCTCTCTCCTCTGTCTGTAATCAGGAAATTGTTTCATGATCTAGTTGCTGAGTTGGTCAGATGCTGTCTTCTGATCCCAAAATAAGCGTGTTCCCGTACGGCTTATACCAGGAAAGTCTTTCACCTTGGAAAGATATTTTCCCTTCTCATACTGAATGCATAAATACATCTACACAGCAGTCATCACCAACCTTTGTGTCACTAAACCAAACAATCCGAGTTTTTTGGTCTCCTCTTATAGAGTAGGTCCTGCGTTTCCCAGCCCTATTGTTTGCGTTTCTCTGTGCCTATTGTAGTCAGAAATCATCTCTCCTTACAGTGACCGTACAATGTACTCAGGCAAGGTACAAGAGCTTTGCACAGCTCTGCTTGTGCTTCCCTCTCACTGCTAGAAACACTTCTGCCCTTGTAGCTTGAGAGTCGATTTGACCACCCTACTGCCGTATTATGATAATATTCTGCAGACTGTTTTTTCTCCCTAAAGTCATTTCCAAATTATGAGCTCCTAATGTGTAGCAGAATTATTATTCCCTCATGCACAATCTTGATTTCAAGCTCTTGAATGTGATTCTTAGGTCAGCCCAGTTTCTGTGTGCCAGTCCACTCCTTCTCCCCATTAACAGTGCTTCCCGGTACCTTGTCATCAGTAAGTTGCATTTGATATTAGCTAATTTCCTAATAGTCCTGCCAAGCTCAGTAAAGAAAATAGTGAATAGAATCAGTGCCAGACCTTATCCTTGAGGAACTCCGCTAATGACCTTTCTTTAGCCTTATATTTCCTCTTCAACCCTCCCTGTTGCCATCTCCCTGGAAGCCAGGTCCTTACCTACCTGGGTTTTTTTCTGCAAATCCCCATCATGTCTGTTTATTGATAGTTCCTACTTGATGGTGCAACCAATACCTTCCCTGATTCCAGCTAGACAAGATCTACAATATAATTTTACCAGAGAAAGCCATTGACGGGTCTGTTATGACCTACTTTTTGATAAAATCAAGGTGAACTGTAATCCAATTTTTCTTTAACATTTTCTTTTCAGATTCTTTCAAAATCTTTTTCAAAGTTATGATCCAGTATTTAGATTAGATTAAGCCAGGTCATTTTCCATTCTCTCTTTCTCAGTATCAGCACTACAGGTGCTGCTAGTGGTCACCTGGTGTGATCCTGCATCTGCCAGGTTTGTTTGGATTACTTGCACCCGGACAGGAATGCAACGTGTGAGCAGTTCCAATGTGCTGGGGTGGGATGGAGAATATCTGACCCTTCTGCCTCTCCCTTCCCAGGTACAGCCTTTGGCAACTGTATGGCTTCATTCAAAAACACAATTTTGATTTTGTTGTGTTAGTTTGGTGAGGTTTATTTATTTCTACTTTTCTGCTGTGCAGCCAGACTTTCTTTGTACACAATACTAACTGCTCCAACCATGACTACCTTCTGTTTGCATCCTCCCAAGGCCAAAAGTACAAACAGTTTATGTTGCACTATTAGGAACCTCCTCTGCCTACCGTCTCATTTCCGATCCTGGAAGGTCTGATGGTATCACTCAGAATATTTCAGATAAATTCAGGATTGAGAGTTGTGAAAAGAAGAACATATACAATGGCAGATTTGTTTTAAATGTCGGGTCTGTATGAAATTGTGTAAGCAGCTAGAAATGTCAGAAGCAGTTGCTACAGATGAAAGACTGACAGGTTTCCTGCACCTGGACTAATTGTAGGAAGAGGCCAAGTGAGCTGGGGGTATCTCAGTGCTGGAGGTGGCAAAGCAGCTGTGGGGCCAAGCTGCCCCTAAGTGTGGGGCAGCCACTGATCCAAGAGCCAAGAGGCAGTAGTCACCACCTCCTCTCTTCACTCTCTCAACACACACAAAAGCAGCAATACCCTTAGATAAATATTAGAAGTTCTCCATAGCCCTCCATCACTGCTTCACCTCTTTATCTTCCCAGTTTCTCCCTTGGCAGAAGATATAAGATCCTCTGCTCCAACCTAAAGTTGCAAATTCAGTTTTTCATATGCTGTTGGGAAACCTTCAGCGACGCAGTCATTCTGTTTCCAATTTGTCATATAAATGCAGTATATCAAGTTAGGAGCATCTTGATAATTTATATGCATATGGGTAAAGAAATATTCAATTTTCACGCATAATTACACACATACAGATACATATATATATGTGGTATTTCAGCTAGTGAAACAGATTGCTGTGAATTTACTTTAACACACCTTACTTAAGCCTCTCTTAAGCCCCACATCCTAACTCTGTTTCAAACCATTTCAGAAGTTTTTGGGGTGGGGTTTTATTTTAAGGAGGAAAAAATATCCTAGTAAACACTAATTGATGACATCTGTCTTACCAGGAATAAAATAGTCCTATTGGGGAATAATGTTTCTCCAAGAAGTTTTTTACTGTCAAGCTAGTAAAAATGAGTTAAATGTAATTCTGACTCATCTATAATAATCTGTTTATAGCTGTGATGGTTATTTCTGTTTTCTACAGAAGCAATCACTTGCTAGATAGAATGATACCGTGATCTTAATTTATCACATACCTTTTTTTGCTAGCAGCCAGCTGACTGCAGTAAATATCTCAGTCAGAACAAAGGTGCAAATAATCAATACATCTGTTCCATTTACACCAATAATGGCACATACTAAGATTTATAGGCCTCAGTGTAAAGGAGGTGCACTACTCAGCTGATTACTCTTCAATAGCTGACATGCATTTGAGTTTCATTTGTCTGTAAATATGACAAGAGATGAACTATTCATGGAAAATGATTGAATGTACCACCAACACCCTCTCATACAGAGTTTTTCCCTTCTGTTTTTTTTAAAAATGGAATTCTCTTAGGGAAAAAACACCTTTTCCCTTCTATGGGAAGAGATTTCAATTAGCTGACTGCCTACGTTCCCACCCCACACCAAAGACAGGCCTCATTTTAATTCAAACCCAGATGTATTGTGTTTCTACAGAAAGGAATCATAGCTCATGATGGCAAAATTTGCCTCAGCTGTCTAAAATTGCTCTGAACATTAAGGGCTTTATTATTTAATGCTGATTTGATTATCAATACTTTAATCAGAGAAAAAGAAATACTGTTGCTGCTTGGAAGCCGAGTAGGCTGGGTGGAGAAAATTTACGATGAAAAGAGCCTCAAGAGTAGAGACCTGCTGAAAGGGAAAAGAATTAAGTGTTTGATAACGAAAAAACTTATTATATACTTTCTTTTGACATCAGTTGCTACATTAAAAACATATCATAGTCTCTAAAAGCTAGGTCAGTAAAAGTCCAAGGCAAGCTTTGTAGGAATGGAGAACTTGTTCTCTGCCTTTGCATGTACTGTTTAAAGTGACAGGTTCGGGAACATTTTCCTTTTGCCACAGAAAAGTAAAAGCCATTCTAGAATGACAGGCTGACAAGAAGCCATTGAGCATTATGTGTTTACATATGCTTTTATTTTGCTAGCAGCTGACAAACTGCAGTAAATAACTGCTGGGATAAGGATGAAAATGACCAAAAGACCCATTCTGTTTAAATCAATGAACTAATTTCTTATACATCGGGAATGACATGATGCACATTGACGAGGTACTCGTGGTGCTTCTCGCTTCTTCTAAGGGTAACCCTTCTACTCAGCATTTTCTGAGGCAAGTTTCTCTTTATAGTTTTTTCACACTTGTAAACCCCAAATTAAGACACTCATTATCATTAGTTAACTTTGGAAATCTTGGCCCAAGGCTTTCCACTGATCCCTGATGCAGAAACATAAAACTACATTATCGTCTGTAGTGGTAGTAGTGACAAAGAGTAGGAGAACAGGAGACAGTGCCTTGGGCAAAGCGTGATGCCCTGCCCCAGCAGCAGAGCTGAGTAGTGTGAGATCTGACTGACAGCTCTTCACAGGCTGAGAACAAAATGGAGGAAAGAAGTTCACAAATTTGTATTCTTTTTCCATAACTTTATTATCTCAAATCTGCAAATAAGACTTCCATGTCTTTTCTCTCTGCTCCCAGCACACACAGCTCGCAAGGTGGGTAGGAGGGAAATAAATGAACAGCACAGCCTGCAGGCAGATGGTTAAACAGGTAGATATACTCCAGCAACAAATGCAGTCAATTCACATCCATGCTCCCATCAGCGAAACCCCACCAGGTGACACAGCTTGGTTATGGCTTGGGTTACAGCCTCACAGTACCTGGTGAGCCTGCAGTAATCAGGTTATATCATCTAATAGTCCGTTCAGTAGTAGAAGACAGGTGCCCAAATTTTCATCTCATTCAAGCTGTGATACATCTAGGTGTGCACAGTAACAGAACTATAAAGATGTCTCACCATAGCACTGAGATGACAAGAGTCAGAGTCCCGGAAAAAGGAGAGACTGATGGTCCAGTCTTCCTGTTCTTCCTTTATACGCAACAGAGAAATAGAGACTTATTAGCTCACATGTCATCCAAGTTCATTAGCTCATTACATTTGTATTGTTACCAGTGATAGACTCCATTGCTTAAAAAATCTGGAATGTACAGTGGCATATACCCAGAACTGTGCTAAAGAAAACTAATTTAGGTGGCACGCAAACATTAAGAAATGTCAGATTTCTGCTCATCCACAGTTTTTCCTTCTGAATAAAAAAGTCCTATTGAAAGCATGTATCATCTGAAAATGAGCATGAGGCTAAAGCTGCATGGACAAGTGGATAATATGTCTTCATTTAAATTTGAAAGCCTTTGATTTTGCAACTTTAAAACTGTTTTTTTACAATGGGCATTTTTGTTTGATTTTTGTGATGGTTCCTATGATTCCTTTATACATTTCCTGTCATGTATTGTCAGTAGGGGTTTGAGCCTTTGTCTCCAGCACAGGCTGCTCATATTTGCATGATGAGAGCTAATTAACTGCTAGAAGGAAAGTGCTGCTTTTCCAAAAGTGGGATGGACAGGCTCAGGTGCCCTGTCCAGGTGCAAAGCCAAGCCATGGGTTGAAGCAAGAAGTCCATATCATCCAAACTCTTTCTCTCCTCCCTTGGTAGGTGCATTGTCATGAGAGGGTGACAGAAACAGGCAGGAGATTTGAACATGGGGGTCTGGTGAGAGGACAGAAGCATCTTGTGCTCTTCTGTCCTCCAGAAACTAATGGTTACTGTCCTGTCAGGACAGGGTGCTTAAAAACTGCTTTGGAGGCTTGAGAGGGAGCCCCTTTATCCCTGGTGAATCTGAGCCCTACCACCGGGGGTCTGTTCGGAGCAAGCATGCACACACACACACTCACAGCATGAGACTTCACAGAAAACTTGTATCTTAAAAGCCCCAATCTAGAACTCCCTTGCTCAGATTTTTTTTTAAAACTTGTATCTTTCTGTTTTCAACTCTAAGAAGATCCTGCTTGTGTAAATGCCACTATGCTGTGTACCAAAAGCAAAGAATACTTGCATGAAATGTTTGAAAAAACAGTACATCTATAGGTATAAAATGAAATAGAGCTGTTTCCTTGCTTTCCTGGTTTTTTACAGCAGCAACGAACACTGGACATCAGAGTATTACAATGGAAGAAAGTAATCCTGTGACATTGGGAAGCCACAGGCACAGAGTTGGCTCAGTCCTCAGTCTCTGTCTGCCATGCTTTCGCCAGAGAGAGACTAGCCTGCCTCTGATCGCAGCTTTGGAAAGCTTGGCATGCCTTTTGGATTAACCAGCTCCCACTACGGATGTAACAGGCACCAACCAGGCAACAGCAAATTATTTTCTGTGGAGTTATGATGCACTTCAGCTGCAGGTCCAGCTTGCACTGCCAGAGCACTTAGACCTCCTCGGAGAAGACCAGGGCCTTAGCCTAATATGATCTGTTCTGCCTGTGGGGTTGTAAACCGAATTTCTTCAGGAAGACACATCTGATGATTGCTATCTGCAGAGTCACATGCTGGCGAGCCTGATTAATATGAATGTAGTGGGACAGAGGAAGAACCTCCCAACCTTTCAATATATTTATTCCCAAGTGAAGCAGCATGTCTGACAAGAGCTCTCAGAAATGTAAAGGTTTATTGCCTCATAATGGAATAAAAGGATTAATTTAGAATAGGTCTGTAGCCACTTGTAAAATATTTCATTTTAATAATTTATACTAATGGAATATATGATCTAGGGACGGTCACATGGTTTGCTCCTGGGCAGTTGTTGACAAGGCAAATGTGGCTAGGGAGACCTGGGCTGGACTCTTATTTGCTTGTCCCTGGTGGACTTGTAGGATGTTAAAAAAGAGAGAGTAAGAACAAACAGCAGACAAAGCCTTTAATTCATCTACTCCTCATGTCACTGCAGAGCGCTCATCAGATGGCAGAGCTGATCAGCTCAGCAGGTTCCTAAAACATGCACGAGGAGAAAAAACTTAAGCTTTTATCTCTGTGATAAGTAATGAATCCTAATTTCTCTTTCTAACATAAAAAAAAATAAATTAGTGTTCTTGTGTGAGCACAGAAGAGCCCAGTAACAGCAACAATCTTGGCTCCAAGAGACGTGCAGAGATTTAGGGGTCACAGATGCTGTTGTGAGTCTGAGTCTTAGAGACGTGGCTGAAGCAAGAGCTAGATGAGATAGGCAGGAATTATGCAGTCCGTACAGAAAGAGGGTTGTATCTCTTTCCACACATGTGCTGTTAAGTCTATTATCTCCCTTTATCTATCTGAACTGTGTTTGTGATGGATATTTCTGATGCTCAGTCCTGTCCAAAATCTGAGAAAGGACTTTGGGAGCTCAGCATTGCTCAGGGACTCTTAAGCAAGAGATTTGCAGAAATTCTTCAGTTTTGCTTCATCTGTGTCTTGTTTTATAAATCCATCTGTGCTCTGACAATATCACACAGAGACCAATGTCTCAGCAAGACATTTCCTTCAACCCTTCTATATGACTGCTAAATCCATGGAAGAAAAGGCATCACATAAATATTTTTCAACTGTTTCTGTCAGCATTAATAAATCAGAATCAACAGAACTTGTCCTCACTTCTGTCCTCATTGAAAAAAAAAGTTATACAGAAATTCCTGATTGTTCGGTTCTGTTTCATCTGACAGTGTTGAAAAACACGGGACTCTGTCCTACCTCTGCCTCATTTGTAAATATTAAAACTTGATCTCTGCTTACTGCCTACTTCCCCAGCTTTTGCTTTTGTTAAGCTGCAAACATTTTTCTTTCATAACAATTTACATATGTAATTACTACAAGTACTTCAGGAATTGTTTGCTAAAGGCTCTATGTAAATACTAATTATCAGTAATTAAAAATCCACAGCTATTAGGAAGATACTGATAGGGAGAAAATACTGCTTAGGAAGCAACTAACATTTGTCTAGGCAAAATTAAACATCAAATAACTTTCTATCTATGTAATTATATAATGTGACTCATCATCTGCTGCATAAATGAAAGTGCAAATGGGAGAAAGGTGTCCCCCCACACACATGCACGCACACCCCAGCCTGCTCACAAACTGTGCATCTTCAGTATTGCGAACCCTCTTCATATTGGGAGCAAAGAACATTCAGAAGTCTCACATTACAGTTGCAGAAACATAACAGCTGCTTTGAATGTTTTCTATGGCATGCTAAAATCGGGTGCTTCCAGGCTGATGATATGCAAACTTAACTCTCCAGGTCGTAAAATGCACTGGGACTCTTTCTTGTGCCAAGTAAGTGAGAAAATATCCTGTGTAAAGAGTAAAAATGAAACGCAGGAACAAATGACATCTGCTTCATATTTTTACGAAGTCTCTTTTCACCCTCCTTGATGTGTTTTTTAACTGCTAATGAATTTGTTTCCTTGTTAACTGTGGTTCAGCATCCACATACTTGAAGTGGAATTTTGGCCCATCTACAGATGTCAAAGGGCATTTTGCCACTGTTGTAAGTGGAATTATATTTTCATTTTAGTGATTTATTACAGATTTCAGCAGGCTTTGAATCAGCCTTAGTCCATCTAAAATTAATCAACTTTCTGAGCCCAGTGGGAAAAGTAAACAGGTAATCTATGTGCGTTATACAGCAATCCCAAAGTTTGCTCTCTGCTGTACCTGCTCCTGATGGTAGGGGAGAAAACCCATTAAGCAAGCAGACAGGCAAAAGGGGCAGTAATTTTACAAGGGGCGCAAAATAGATTTCTGCTCTCAGAGCACAGGCTCCATCTCACTCAAACCTGTCACTGTAACAGGGTGGTGTGAATGCACCTGGAGCACAAAGCAGCTGCTGATGCTCACCTCTGACAAGAAAACGATGTAGCTTTGACAAAGCCTCTCTTCCCATAATAATACCCAGCCTAGAAGTGCTCAGCACCTGCAGCCACATTGTCAACAAGAGCAAAAAGCCACTGGTCGCATGAAGGCAGCTGGCCGTTGGCCACATGAAGGCAGCCAGGCTGAGCTGCCTCCAGAATTCATTTTCAAGTATATTTTTATTCACTTCTGTGGAGTTTATTTTTTCCCTTTCTGGCTCTGCCATTTTAGGCTCTGATTCAATACAGGGAAACACTTCAATTATCTCTGGATCAGGCCCTCAGATTGTATTGTGGCTGAGGCTTTGAAAATTGCTGTTATCAAAACTATTAGCTGACTTGCCTGTGCTATTTTGAGCTGGACTGAAAAGGGTTTGATGGGACATTGAGTCGCTCACAAACCACACATCAGGCAAGAATAACAGGACTTTCACTGTCAGGTTCTGACTTTCAGCTTTCAAAAGGGTTTCTCAGCAAAAAGCCACCCTATTCCCTCTCAGTGAGCTGCCAGACCCAATCTCTCACGAGACTAAGGTCAAGGTGTGGCGGAAAAGGGCAGTTGTTTGGGCAAAGTCTGACCTTGCCCTGGCTTGGTTTGCTCCTGGCAACAGGACAGCACCAGCCTGGTGCTGGGGGCCTTTCCCTCCTGGGATGTGAGGCTCACACCAAACCAGCTCATGGGGCAGTTCCACTAAACCCATTGCTAGTCTATCTGCTACCAACAGGTGATGAGAGCCAAAAAAACCAAGAGTCCTACCCCTGTGGCTCTGCATTCTCTTCTGCGTATCCCTCGCCCTGGGCCAAGCCTGACTTTGGTACACACCAAGAATGGGAACTCCCTGACATCTGGAAAAGCTTAGCTGTCATGCAGCTCCCTAAAACACAGTTTTCTAGCCTACTAGTAGCACTGGCTTCCTCAAGTCTGCCAGTAACTAATGCTTTGGATCAATATTTCTTAAATTTACAGTATTTCCTCAGTGTTAACTTGGCATTTTCATTCTTCCCCCTCCTGCTTTCACTTCTTCTTTTTTTCTCTTTTGCTTCAACAAAGCATGAAATCATTGTTTGTCAAAAGATAATCTGCTCGCTGCTGTATCTGGTAGTAAGTAATGATATTTTCTTCAGTATTCTAGATTGCTGGGGAGATATGTAACTGTACTCTAAATAATTTGAGATCAGTCAAGCGCAGTGCTGTGCTTGCAGATACAATTAGGTACATGCCAATGAGACCCTCTTGGTCTTATTTTGTTTGGCTTCATTTACTGAAACGGGTTAAGTGCAGCTGTCCCAGACAGAGAGAGAGACACCCCCTCCGTCCCACCAGTCCCTCTCCTCCCCCAGCTCAATCTGGTGTGCTGTGGATGAGGAACCGGACAAAACCCAGTGACAAACAAGGCACGGTTTAAGCATTTAGTCACCCACCCACTTCACATTCATCATCTAGGCCTCCTCACAAAATGGAGACAGAGATTCAGACGTCCAAGAGGACTACAAAAGGCAGCATGCTGTAGAGGGTGGAAGGGATTCATCTGTGGGGACCAGAAAGCAATGTTTGGGGCAGGAATGGGAAGGAAAGACCCTTTGGAGGGATCTTTTCATGGGTCTGTACGGAAGGCTTGCATCCCTGCACAGTGATCAGCCTCAACTCTCCCTGCAGGGAGGTCCCTCACTTCCCAAACATGACCAGGTCTTTCTCTTAGTTGACAGGAAATCTCATCCGCCTCTTGCTCTCCAACTCACAGGCTAAAACCCCAGCTAAAACACAAGATAGAGCAGATGAGTTCAAGGCTCTCCTGTCTGAGGATATCAGAACCTGTGGCATCCAGTTACAGGTGGCCCACCAGGCTGAGGGGAATTTGAAGAAGGGAGGAAGAGCATTTTTTAAATCACCCCTACTGAATCAATTTGACTTTTCATGGAACATAAAAACATTCATTACATATGTAAACAATGTATAACTGTGTGTGTTAGCTGTTAGCAAGAGCATCAAGGATGAGAATATCTGGCACCCTGCTTCTGTGAATACACCACCATGGAGTGTTATGAGTGACTTAAGGGGGAGGGGGGGTGGGGTGGGGGAAACCAGCACCATGTTTCCAAGAACAAGAGTGAGATGAAAGTGCTTGTCATCCTCTGGTGAGTGGTGTGTCATTGTAATGGCTTCCGAAAAAAATCACTACTGAGCTCTGCATGACAATGTATCACTCTGGACTGCAGAAGGGTGGAGTACACAGAAAGAAAGGGGCGGGGGGGGGGAAGCACCAAGCTATCAAAGTTTTATAGTGGCATCCATCACACACACTTCAGGAACTGTAACTACGTTTGGTGAAATGTTATCACCAAAGCATCCCTGAGTAAGTGGTCAAGTCCAGAGGGGGCTGACTGCTTGTCAGCAGGCTAGATACCAGCACGCCCAGGGTGAGGCTCTGTCCTTCAGGACCAAACATGGGACCACCTGCTCTTGGCAGGGCAGAACATGGACCCGGACTCCAGGTGATTTTCGCTCCCACTCGCATTTCTTTCCTTCACCTGATCCCTTCAGGTCATTCAGACATATTTACAGGCCTCCTCCAACTCACTTCTAGTTTCTTTTTCTTCGCTCTAATGTGGAAAGAAAACAGGTTTCAAAACCTCAAGAATTGCTGGCTGTCCTCTGATCAGCTTGAGCTGGGATGCCAAAATGCATCACTTACAACAGTGGGAAGATCAAAAAAGCACCCCAAAATGTGTACTATTTACTCCAGGGCTGTTGTTCAGCTCTCGAAAGTTGCTAAAACTAAGGTGGAAGCACAACAAAACCAAGTTTTCAGACAAGATTGTTCTTATTTCCAGTTTCTTGCTGGACTGTAAAAACATGAGCTCAGCCTTTCCTCTGGCTTCAGATCATCTGTGTCCAGGTTTGCCAGAGACTGGCAAATCCCAATAAGCAAGGGGACAGAATTAATGAAGCTAAAACTGGTTTGAGTTTGATTTTATATTCAACTCAGGACCAGCTTCCTTTGTTTTGGCAAGAAGTGGGGTGTGTATCTGCATGTATGTTTGTGTACACTTACGTGTGTTTACCTTGTGGTGGTTTCACTGGTGGTGGGAATTGCAAATGTTCCTGCTCATTGCTCACAGTTTCACTGTACAAGACAAATACAATGGATTTAAAAGCAAAGAGCCTTGCCAAGGACAGTAGTAATGGCTTTGTGCTAAGTAAATTTAATGCAATATGCTTTGGCCAACAGCTGCAGCTTTGGAAAGAAGCAATTCACCTTCTCCCAAAAATAACCATGAGAAGTTAAGTAACTGAATGAGAAGCTAGTTTATGCACACAAAGATTTGAAGGCCTGCAGTGCTAGCTAATAGAATCAAATAGCTATTAAAAATCACGGCTAGCTGAGCTCGTGAGTCCCAAGAGGGTAGAGGAGAAAGGGGGAGAGATTAAAAATTCCTAAGGGTGGTTTTCTGTGTAGATTGAATAGATATTCTTTTGTTCTGGGAAAGATAAAATGGAATAAAAGTGTCAGAGACTGCCAGTTTTAGGTATTAAAATATTTAAAGAAATAGTCATTATGATATTAGTCCAGAAAGTATTATTTCATCTAGCAGAGGTTAATATATTTCATAGATTCTAGGGCCAGAAAAGGCTATTAGGATCACCTAGATTAGGTTTAATATAATTCAGGTTCAGTAATAGACGCAGACACCTGTTCTGTCAGGCAGACAGCAAAGTGTAAGGTCATTGCCAAAGTCCTTAAGAGAAAGAGGAGAGAGACAGGCACAGATCTGCCAATCAATTCTCCAACAGAAGTGACCGGAGTTTGTCTGGGGACATCACGTTGGTTTATCACCAGGTCCAACAGCTTCCCTGAAGCAGTGAGATCTGCTCTGCAGGACTGTCCTGACCTCAGTGTCGTGAGGACCGGAGTGGTCATCTTCCCTCACATACAACAGTTGTGCTTTGCTATGGATGCACAGCACCTCATCAAATCTCAGCGCTCCTCTTGCAGCAAGTGGGAATCTCCTCTCCTCTCCTCACCTCGCCTCGCCTCTCCCTCTCCCTCCCCTCTCCCCTCCTCTCCCTC
>NW_009629601.1:56938-57258 GCF_000690535.1 Cariama cristata
GCCCCCCCTCTCCCTCTCCCTCTCCCTCTCCCTCTCCCTCTCCTCTCTCTCTTTCCCCTTTCTCACCCAGCTCCAGCTTGGTTTTTGGACAAGTTACTGCTGACCAGAGTCCGCTGTTGCCCTGGGCCAGCTGCTATCATTGTCCTATGCAGACCATGCAATTTCTTCTCCCCGTTGACCTCTCCAGCAGGCCGGCTGCGAGGGACTGAGGAGCAGCTGGGCTGGCTCTTCTCACAGCTCTTTCAAGCAGCCGCACGATAACCAAGTGCGATAGCACTGGTGGGTGGTCTGGCTGCAACCTGCGGCTCCTTGCCGGGACC
>NW_009629601.1:57327-57628 GCF_000690535.1 Cariama cristata
GTAGATAGGATGCAAGCTCTTCCCTCCCCTGGGCTCCAGCACCTCCCCTGGGATTGCAGAGATACACCAGGTATTTTTATTTCCACACCGAACTTATGCTGCTTACCTCAGGCTTAAACAGAGGAGCACGAACGTCTTTCAAATTTACTTTTTGGGTTGGCTGTTTGTTTTCTAAACCTGCCCCTTTTTTGGAAGAAAAGTAAAAGGCTTTTAAAAAAAGTAGCGGCTGGGAAATTTGCCCTTGTTTATAAGTGGAAAAAAGTAAATATACAAATAAAAAGAATCACTTTTATTTTCACCA
>NW_009629602.1:0-20218 GCF_000690535.1 Cariama cristata
GGTCCGTGTCTGGGGGATGACAGCAGAAATCGTTATGGTAAGACCCCGACCTCAACGCCCAAGGCCGTGGAAACACTATCAAGAGACCGGGCTGTAAAGCGCCTGGCACTGCATTAACAATAGAAAAGTGTCTCAAAGAGTGACAATTAGAAACACAAACTTCTGGCCCAGCAATTCAGAAAGTGCAGATGGAGAACTGCTGCTGGAGGAAACCACATATTTGAAGGGACTTTTGTCCAACATTTCCAAGAAAGATTTACATCTCTGGCAGAATGAAGAGACGGGACAAATTCTGCATCAGAGGGAGGTACTAGCCCTCTGATGACTTGCCCCTAACCTTAGGGATAGCGTGTGTGTCCCCTCAGGGACAGTACAAATATGTAAACAAAGAAACACAAATAATACAAGCCCACTGGGGGGGAGTTAATGGCAACAAATACAACATGAAGCATCACAGCTGTTTTGCTGCAAAAATATTAACTGGATTGGGATGTGGACCAAAGGTCTGCTGCGGATAGCTGTGGGTAATTCTGACTTCATGTACTTTCTGACCCATCTGCTTCGGGGACTGCTGAGGGCACACTCAGGTTCCGCATTTGGGAATCGCTGATGTGATTTATAGCTGTGGGAGTTCAGCTCATCGTTTGACTGAAGTGTTTGCTTAAGTGCTTTGCCGTGCCGAGCTGCGTTTCTCAGCTGAAGCCTCGAGACTTTCTGAGGCACCTCAGGAAATTAGGGTCTGGATCTGGCAGGAGCTAGAAGAGGTTGTTGGCATGGCTCCCTCATAGTCCTTCAGAGCCACCAGCCTAAAAGATTTCAGCAATATTGCACCATTACGTAATTTTAAGCGTTAGCCCCATGCTTTGGGGGATATGGCTGAGGAATAAAACAGGGCAAACAAGCAAGGAAAACCAAGAAGTGGGTTTCCTTTTTGAGCTAGAGAAACGGTTATGGTGACTGCCGCGTTCATATTCTTTTTATTGGTTTCTTTCCATTACTCTTAACTCCTGGCAGCAGCTTAGAGAATCCCTCCCTGTCCTGGATGGTTTCTTCTTTCAAACACTTGCAGTCAGTTGTTCTGTTCACCCTTTCATCATCGCTTAGCTCATTGAATTTTTTCTCGTAAGTCAGTCTCTCCCGTTATCTAATCATGGTGCTGCTTTTCCCTGAACTCCCTCTCAGTTGCTCATTTATTTTACGGTGACATGGTGGCCAGTAATCCTGCCATTGTTAACGTTTCCTGTTGTGGACTTTTGGGTTATTTTTGTTCAGAGTTGCTGCAGTACTTGGAGGACTGAGCTAAGCTTCCCCTGTGAAGAATAATTACAGGCAAGGTCACTGATACTGCAATAGAAAACGTGGTTCGTGGATAATTATAGCTGATAGGTTTGGGGATGGAGGCTTAAGTGCAGTTCTGGTACATGAGCTTCTGGTGGAAGAAGGCCCAAAAATTCATGTTTGATATTAAACACACCATTGGGGCTCCGGATACCTTTGCTCCACTGGGAAGATTTTGCTGCCTGCAGAAAATGGTAATTTATTTGTGAATTCCTGCATTATTTTCTTTAAGACCATCTAGGCAGGTGAAGTCTGAAGTAATTTTGGGGTATTTATTTTACTAGAAGTATTGTTTCTACCAAAATGGTAGGCAACAGAAAGAGGATTCAACCATCTGTAGGACTGCAAGTTTTTGACAACCTTTGCTTTCAGGTTGCCTCTTTGTTTTCCATTGACTCGAGGAACGTGGGACAGGTCACATAAGAAATGCGGTTACTGCACACTCAGTGCATTTGCCTTTACTGTCGATTGTCCCGTTCTGTCATTCATAATTTACAAACTCGGAAGTGTTACTGCTGCTACTGACTGCTACCTTGCAGTACTCGCACTACAACAGAACCAAGAGCGGTGCTGGTTTGCACCTGAGTTAGAACTGTCACAGACCAGCCTCCAAACCCAGCTGGGCACAGGGACAGATCGCACCGTCAGTGCTTACATGACAGTCACCCCCTGTTCATGTAGCCGTGGGCCGATTCCTCAGTGCGATCCAGGTCCAGGATGCCCAATCCTGAAGTCCTTGCTCAGTAGAAACCCAGCATCTGCCAGGATACAGCCCCCACCTTCTACTGATTCCTGCTCAGGGTTTTTTTTTATTTTGTTTTTCTTTTTTGTTTTTATTCTTTCCAGCCTTTTGATAATTTGAAGATGCACCCAGAAAAAGCTCAAAGCCCAGGGCCGCTCTTGGGACCCCACACTTTTGGGTATGGGATGGTTTTGAGTTTGCAGCAAGAGCTTTGTCTATACTTGGAAACACACCCACAATGAAAATGCTTTTCATCAGTCATCTCTCCAACAACTGTTGAAAAGAGCATAATCTGCTAACACAGAAAAGCTAAATTGCTTTCAGATGAAGTACTGAAAAACTGCTTCTGTGATTTGATTCAACTCAAATACAAAATGCACGACTTGACAGCTCTAGTGCTTCTTAGCTGCTTGAAGTTTCTGTCAAAGTTTATCCTTTCGCCTAGTTTGCTTTTCGCGAGTTTTACATTTTAACCTCTCTCCCCCCAGATTAGTGTTTTTGAAGTGCACCAGATGTTTAAATAATAGTAGCACACTGGAAATACAGGCTTCTAAAATAAATTGCATGGACGCTATGGGCTGAGTCTGGGCAGGAGAAGCAAAGCTTCAGAGCAAGGTGAAGAATACGATATCATTTCTTAAGGCTGCAGCATTTTCTGTGTACTAAAACCTGCTTTAATCAGAAGGAAAACACTGAAAGGATGTTTAATCTCCTGAGCTCTTTTGTTGTTCCTAAGTAAGTAAAGAGAAGCCACGTTAATCACTGGTATGATTACAATGAAAGCAGTGCAATTACATCAGGGAAGAATTTGGCCCAACTATTTTTCTGTGGAGAAGCTATTGACAGCTGTCCCCATGTACCTCGTATTGTTGAGAAAACAGAGAGCTAGCAGCATGCCAAAAGAAACAGGACTAACTCCCATTTTCTGACCTTTGGCTGAACCGGAGCTCCTCGATTTGAACGATGCTTTACCTCTGTTACGCTTCTGATCATCGTGAGGTTTTCTTCAGTGATCCATCTGCAAACATCTTCGTAACGGGGGAGCTGCGCAGCCGTGCTCGGTACAGCTCTCGCAGCTCTGAGCTGCTGAGCCGTGTGCTTCACGGGATACAGCATCTTGTCTAATTTTAGATGTGATGCAATGAGTGGGGGTAGCTCACGTGAGGCAGGAGGGATGGAGCCCAGCAGCCAGAGCTCAGAACAAGCACTTTATAGTAACTAAATGCTACTTTCAAAATAACGGAGGCTTTTATTACTACCAATGCACCTTTATGGGTGTGATTGACTAAACAAGCAGTAGCAAGGACAAACACTTCTGGAGGAGGATATTAGGACAAGAGTCAGTCACTAGGCTCGCTGTCCTCAGGTGGTAGCAGGGGCTGCCCCAGGTCCTGCTTCCCAGCCTTGTCTCCACTCTCTGCCCCCTCTGATGCTGTAGCTGGTCTGACATGCATACAGGCTTTTTTCTACATTGGAGCCATCTCTTACCCTCATTCAAGCACTCACAGAGAGATGGCTTAATTCAAGTGTTTGGTTTTCTCTCATACTTGGTTTTCTCAACAGCCTTCTGCCCCTCAAGCCAGACTGTGATACTCACAGAGCCCATCTGCTCATAACCAAATTTATGCACAAAATCTATAAATTAATACAAAGCAGCTCCATTTTCAGGGAAGTCTCTGCTTGCCAGAGCCGTGACCTATCCTGACCGGTATCCCTGCTGGGATGCTGTATTGGACTGAGTCACTGGTTACACGGCACCCTCCCCCTGCCTGACATCCTGCTAAGAGATAACGGACTGTCATCACTGGTCCACTTTGCATCACGCTTTGGGCTTGGATGTTTCAAGGAGGATTCAAGTCTTTCACTGCCATTAGACCTCAGCTTGGAATGTTTTTCCGTTTTTCCCTAGTAAAAAAAAGTCTCCCCCCCCCCCCCCCCCCCCCCGAATTTCCACCACTGAATTACCCACCTTTTTGTCTGCTGTCTTTAAACAGTTATTTGCCGACCTTCTACTGCTAGCAAACCTGTGTCAATAAATCATAAAAAAACCACAAACAGCACATTCTTAGTGAAAATATCCTTTTACACATCTAAATGATAAAGTAAATGTTTGAGAAACAGGTCCCTAAAGTTTTTATGCTATTTTAAAACAGTAATCTCAAAATAAACAAAAAGAAATGTTTGTTAATAATCTGGAATTTTTAATTTCCTATTTTGCATGGGAACCTGAGTAATGAAGACATATGGTATGCTTGTTAGCTGGGAAAGGGTCAGGATTAGAATAGATTCTCAAAATTAGAAAGCACTAAAATATAGCAGCAGTCTTGGCTGCCTAAACTTAAAATAAACAATGTTTTGTGTTAATTGCTGGAAGAGATCAACACTGAAAAAACCCACACGCCTAAAGGATTCTCTGAAATATGGTGCCTGGCAGGAGAGAGGAAGTCTCAGGGGACTGGGGAAGAGCTAGTCAATAATTTACCTGCCAAGGGGATTATCTGATGCAGACATAGCTGATAAGGAGCAAAATGTGAAGTGTTGTTTGGTGGCTTCTATATGAGCTCAGTAGAGTCATGGGATTCCTAACACAGAAGAGTCCGGTCAGATAAAAGTATCATATTTTTGGGTTTATAATGTCAAGCATCACTGAGCTATTAGGCAGCAAAAGTATGCTCTGGTGTAAGTTGTCCTGCCCAGTGTGGAAGTGCAGTTCATAGGCTGTACTGCTGCCATCAGTGGAGGTATGATAGAATGAAAATCTCCACATCGTCATTCTAGTTTGGTACCAGTCTGATTCTTTAAATGGTTCGTGTAATGGCAGAAGACAGCTCGCAACATTTTCCTGCGTCATTAGACTAGGCCCACGCAGAGGATGAATAGATACACATTTTGCTGCTTATACATGACACAGGTCCAGGCCAATGCTACTTCCGACAGCGGAAGTCAGCATACATCCTGCTCTGGGCTTCGTGCTTATTCATCAGCCGCTTACACAGAATGCGTCTGACCCCGCTACAATTGTGCCTGCTATGTTCAGACTTGCCCCCATTTCAATGCACACAGTTAAAGGGTTTTTTCCCCTCTGTTTTGAGTGTTGCACTTCCACTAGGAATCAATTTGAACCCAACTACTGGAAGAAAAAGAAAGAAAGAAAGAAACAAAAAACCCCACCAAAAACTTAGAGATAGTTTACAATTTCAACTCTCGCTACTTCACACTACTTCAGTAGGGGAACAACCCAAAAGACAATGCACTTCACTGCTCCAGGATTCCTTTGGTACGAAGGCCATGGTGGACAGAGTCTCTGTAGCAGGTAACCTCACAGAAGAGTGAGCAGTGTTCGGGAAGACTGTTGGGAAGTGTCTTTTGTGGTGAGAGGGCATAAAACCCAGCAATCTGTGGCCTACACTAATTGTCAGTCCAACTATTCAGACATCATACACACAGCATGCACCTGACTCATTTTTACTTTCCCCTTTCCTAGGTTGTCAACGGTTGGCTCTCGAGTGGGACTACACCCAATCCAGGTAGGTCAGTGATGCCACATTTAAAGGTCTCTTTGTCGTTACTTCTAGAAGTGCTTTTGTATCCTCCAAGCTCTAGCCATGAGCCATTCACACAGTTGAAAGATCATAGTCCGAGGGCTTCATTCTTCCCTTCTCACAGCTGTAGGGCTTTCTGGTGGATGTGATTTGCAGAGTTGTCCAAGCAGTCCAGGCTGCATTGCCAGAAGTTCCTATCTATATGAACAACTATCACACAAAAGTATTTAGAATTAAGGCTGTGTATATTTGCATATACATACACATATGCTTACATACTAAAACAAGCCTGCATGCAGCTGAGATGAGAGATAAAATTGTTTACTGTAGCACAAACGTAAGGGGATGAAACAATCATGCAAGCTGGTTTGGTCTAGCTGTTGGTTGGACTGTATATGGTACAATGACTCTCTGTTCATCAAGAGGCTAAAGATTATATACTTACACTTGAGACCTTTAAGAGTATGGAGTAGACAACTTCCCCTTTAGACTGGCTAATAACAATTTAAGAGACTGAACTGTGCATTTTTCTATGCCTAGCTTTGTCTGCTATATTGCATTTTTAGAGCACTGTATGTGACAAACCTTCCAGGAATCCCAAACACAAATGGAAGTTCCACTGAATCACTTGAAGCAGCTGAAGAACACCATCAGTGAGGCCACACAACTGCGTGGAATGTGATGAATTTCCAGGAATAGGATTGTTTCCCAGAAATTATTGTGTAAAATGCAAGTATAAAGAGGGAACAAAGGTAATGCTGACAGTCTCTGCACCACGAGGCTATTTTAGTTTGTGAAAAGAAGAATGAAGAAAACAGACGTGTTAGAAGACCTTTGCTAGGCTAACAGAAAGCCTATATGTCAAGAGCAAACCCTGAAACAAAAGCAGTACACAATTACCTCAGCATAAACTGTAATCTCTCCATGATTTTATCTTACGAAACCAAATCCACTTTTAGCTAGAATGCAGTGCTAATGAAGAGGTTAAGAGCTCTATGTCCATGCTTCCATCTAGTAATAATAAAGGAATGACTACGTAAAAGGCAATAACTATATAGAAACAGGTGAATTCTGCAGCTCTGAGGGGAAAGGAGAGCAGTGCATTTCAGGGTTCAAAAGCAATAGGAAACCTGTCCGTTCAGGTTTATTAAGAAAACAGTTCTGCTGACTAGAACCTACTCTGAAGCAGTGGTTAAGCAGACCACTTTCAAAGGAAAATACCACACAGCATGTGCAAAAGTTCGGCCTCTGAATATACTGAAAGCAATCCTCCCAGTTAGAGCTTTCTGCTCTCTTCCTTCAGGGAACCTCGGCTCCAACATGCTGGAGGAAATCTTACTTTTAAATAAGTTGACTCTCAGAGGTGCAAATTCTAGTATGGTTTCAACCCTGGAAGTGTTTGCTTCTCAGCTTTGTCAAGCACTGCTCAGGTCCTGACACTGACTCTTGGTGAATAAAGACTGCAACTTTTACTAAGACATCAGGTATCAAACCCAGGTGACACTGTGGTTACTGTTCAGCGGTCTGCATACTTCCAATTTCTGGTGGTCTTTCCACCATACATGAAGATGCTTGGATGGAACACAAAAACTAGGTATAGCATTTCATGAAATGGGTTTTCAAATGCTGTCGTATTTCTGTTACTCATTTGCTTTTTGGTCCAGCAGAGAGAGAGGCAGGAATATGAAAACCCCACTTATATGAGTCCAAGGATATGCAACTAGACACAGTCAGCTTATCAAGGTTTGAAGAACAATGACACAATACTATAGTTACTTTTCATATTTACTTATTATAAAGAACAGCCTGTGTCCATACAGCTACACTCCCTTATTGCCAGCAGCAGAGCTACATCCAAACTGCCAGCTGGAAACAGTCGCTGGCCTGTGCCACTCAGAGTATTGCTGGGGAGGGTGCTGACCGGCCCAGAACTGCGCCATAGACAATACCACAATTTTCAGTATGAACAGAGAGCGTGCTAGTGCTTGGGCCTCTGTCCCAGGCCTGTTTAGCTTACCCATGCAGACTCTGTCTGCACAGCTGCAGAAATACTTGTATGCACAGGGAGGGAGGGAGGAGAGGGCAGCAGAGCCATCTCCCTCAGTAGGACCATCAGTCTGTGCCAGCTCACGCTATTCATGGAATTTCAGTGTAGCCCTGATAACAGCACTGTATGCCCTCCTCCAGACTTGCACTGGGAAAAGACACAGCAGTGTCAGTCTACCAAAGGTGATATACCAGTTCTGCCCAGAGAACAGGAACAGAACTTTTTCACCCTGCACCTATATTTTGCCATTACCTCCACAGCATCTCCGTGGTGTGGCCTTTAGCCTCCACATTGCAGCATGACTGCCTCACACAAGGCACCACTGTGCAGAGATCCTGAGCTAGTCCAGGTGAGCTGGGAGAGCTGCCTGGCACAGCCCATGGGCCTAGCTCTCAGCCCAGAAGCAGTCAAGCTGCATTAGCTAAAAAGGTGACAGCAATGTGCAGCAGCCCAGCGAGAACGGAGGGCAGTCTGCGTTCCCTCTCCTGGCAAGTCTCTCGATAGCAAGTGAGCAGACCACTCCTACAGGGATTAAAAAAAAAAAAAAAAAGAGTTTGTAAAGTACTGTTTCTGTTTCTTTTTCTTCCAGTCTAACAAATAAAAGCACATTACTGGCTCAAGTTCTATAAATTTGACATGAACACTATGTTTTCATGAAAAAACAGAAAGACAGGAAATTATGAGCAACTTTCCAACAGAAGCAACAGCAGCAATGAAAATCCTGAGTAGTTAAAGCCTTGGTAATTACACCCAGGATCACCAGGCAATGTTATTCTGTGCCTTTGGATAGGTTCACCTTCCCTTCCTCTCCCCCATCTTCAATATTCCTCTTAGACCTAGCATATAGAGTTATAAGCTGAAAGGAGATTTGGTATATATAGATGCAAACTTGAAACTCTGATCCATGCTCTCCTTAAAAGCGTTGCTTTCTTCACCTCTTTCAAAGTTCATTAAATGTAGAATGGATGATTCAGCTCAGAGGATACTGCATTCACAGTAACAGATACAGTTTTTGCTGATTTCTTAGGATGAAGACTATTTACATCATATTCCCACAGGAAATTAGGTAAAGAATAAAAATTAAAGTAATGATGCAATCTGTGACATCCTCCTAATAAATACTAAATATGCTGGTTGTTTTCAAACAAATTTAAAAAAGAAGTCTCAGATAAACCAAGTTCCTTCGAGTTGCATGAAAATAGGCAACTAGCTACCTAGGGGAAGAAGATCCTGCAAGTGTTTCAGCCAAGAGAAAGCCTGCAAGGTTAAGTTAAACACCAGAAAAATCTGTAAGAGGGAGGTCACTTTTAAATACCCCAACTATGAGGAAACCTTCAGGGACACTGATCTGTAGGCCAGGCTTCATTCCTTCAGCTGCTTATGAAATGATGCAGTGTTGGGCTCTTCCTCCTTGGTTTCAGTTTTCTTAACTTCCACCCAGTTATGGAAGAGTTTGTCAGACTTCAGATACATTGGATGCTTGTCCAAGCTAGAAACAGTAAAAAGCATCTCCAAGTAGGAATGTAGAGATAACACTTCTGCATCTGGAAAATTCTAGGGATCCCCAGGAGTTACGATGCTGATGAAGTGCCTGTTGTACTGACAGGAGTCCCTGGCTACACACATTAGCTGGAAGACCTACAACTCTGACACACAGCAATGGCTCCAGAAAAGTTTTCTGTATTGCTCCAGCCCGTTGGCTTTCCCACTGTTCCCCAAGGCACTCACCAAAAGCAACCTCAGGCACAGAAAGGCAAAGGCCTTCAGATTTATTTTTTTTTTTTCCTTGCTCCTGGTAGCTTTAAAAAGCCACACTGTGAGAAACTACTAACTCCTGGTTAGAAGGGACTCTTCTGTCCCCCTAACCTTGGACAATGGGAGGATCAGTAACATCTCATCATGAACATTTAAAGCGTTTAGAGAAATGAACTGCTACAAGCAAGAGACTGTCCTTGTAATTATGTGGTAGTTAGTGCTCTATTAGAAGATGATGATGTTGACCTCTAGTGACTAGTCTGGGGATACTTGGTGGCATGATCACAGTGAGCCATTTCTGTGAACAGTTAGCCAAAAATTTCACTAAAGTTGTCACATGAGAATAGTCTCCTTCCTCATGGAGGTGCGTAATTACACATGCTTTTCACGGAACAGAAACCCCCAGCTGAAACAAAGACCCCAGAAAGGCTGCTATATAGCCTAAATTATGCATGCAGAGAGATTTAAGTAGAGAACAATTGTACATGGATGCCTTGAGCTGTACAGTGTCTGCAACCTCAAGAGAGAAATGCACCCAGACCGAGTGAAAGGACTGGACAAAGCAGCCCATGGAGGCAGAAATCATGGTATAATCCCAGGAGAAAACCAGACGGTGAGGAGTCAGTTAGGAAAGGACTTGAGCTGGAAACAATGAATTAAATCCATTTCTCAGACACAGAAATGAAGTGACAGGAAACAATTGTGATTCATTATAAATAAGCAAAACAGCAGAGGAACACCCCAACTCGCTGTCAGACAGTGCTGACATAACCCATTAGACACAACATTTTGCCAGATTATTAGTAATGGAAAATATTGTTAGACATTTAAGTACTGGCCATCAGCAAGTTATACATTTGGTTTTTAAATCTTATCCATTCTACATAATGAAACTATTTATTCAATTATGTTTGAAAATCATGTAGAGTATGTTATGTTGCACATTCATAGAATAAAACCAGAAGACAATACATGATGCCTTAGGAAGTTGCTCAGAAGACAATACATGATGCCTTAGGAAGTTACTCAGATCTCATCCACAGATTCAAAATAACAAGTGTGTTATTTTCCCACTTATTCAAAAGAAATTAAGAAAAAAACTCTTCTCAGCAGAGCCACTCAAGGCATATGAAGAAAATAACAGATATTCAGGAAAAGGTTAAAGAATGAACATGACTCAAGGATTGGGAAGGAGAGTACGTTCCAAACTAGTGCCGCAGCCCAAGTGATGTAGTGAATATATTGCCCCACGCAGAGAGAGATACCAGCAAAAGGGAAATCAGGTGAACAGAGCATGTTCCCAGGTAACTATTCTGACACAGATTTGAAGTGTGGAGAAAATTAACATAATTTCTAGTCCTTCCAGAACTAAGTAATGGTAGCTGTTGCTCAATAGAAAAGGACTTTTCCTGTTTTTTGAGAACTTTTTCCATTTATACAACTTTTCTAATAGAGCTTAAGATCCATCTTAATTCTACTGCTTACTTCTCCGCTTAGCCTGATTAGGGTCAAAACTGGGCAAAGACATGCTGGCAGCAAAGTAGTAAACTGAAAATGCACATTTTGCCACTCAAATACATAAATTAAGGAATTAACTTAGTTTTTTGCTATTTGGGTAGTGCATTTGCTTTGCACACAGTGGCTAACTGGCAGCATGAAGATGAACTGGTACTGCTGTCCCCCATAAGAGTTCCACTGCTGGTCTCCAGGGCTTTGCTCCATACTGCAGTGACTGGAAATCGAGGGTGTGTTTACAGTCAAACATCAGAGAGCTTAAACTGTGATTTGTATTTAATTCATTAAAATATCTTTTTAAACTATCTTTTCAAAGAAATTGTCCATACCTGAAATCACATTACAGTACCCATTTAGTCACGCAATAGCGCCGGCAGGGGGAGAGGAAGAGTAAAATATGCCTGAAGCTGCATAAAGCATGGGTAGGAGAGAAATTTTACAGTAGAAATGCCTTACGCAGGGGTCTTGGAGCGTTTAAAAGCAGAAATAAACTGGCATTTAAATAGGAGATTAGAAAAAATAAAACAAAAGAAAATACTAAGAAGCAAGAGCACAAGGTAAATATTCTCTATAAATGCTTGTTTTAGTTTTCTGGGTATAGCTGATTATTTTTGGACACTTACCTAGTAGCTTAATTTTTGAAGCTTTAATAATCATACGCGCATACCTTATACATTTGTGTAACTGTTCTTAAATGACTGAATCCTTTTGTTAGCATTCCTCAGCATACATTCTCTCTCTCAACTGGAGATGTTCTCAGGACATGTATCATTTTGGGAGGAGAGGCAGAGCCATTACTTGGCATATCCAAATGTGTCACGTCCCTAGCTGCACAGGAGGCATTTCCCATGCTTCACTGGCAATCAGATTCAATATCAGTATGTACAGTTTACACTAAAGAAGCTGTCTGATTTTTTTAGCATATTACTTTGACCAAGAAAGGATTAAGGTAAGTGCAGCTCCCTCCTCACTGACCTATGGACTTACCTAACTGTCAAAGAAGGTACTGCCTTAACCCTATGAAGATGGCAAAAAGACAGCTGTTAGCTAAACAAATGCTAAGGATGCAAACAGGAATGCTGATATTGGGCAAGACTCAGACATACAACCAAAACTTTCCCTCCAGACAGTATTTTTTCCAGTACTCTCTGCCAGCTCAGTTCTTTCAACATGTAACAGGGACAGCCTCTAGAGAATTACTGAGCTTGCCTCCCAATCTGTGTGTTTCTTACTTCATATTCTACACTTGGATATGGCCACTATTTAGGTCACGTTTCTAGCTATGAATGATCAAAACTGGCAGAGCCACTGAAATAATCAGCCCTAATGTGCCCCTCCCAGCTCTTTTTCTCATGCCAGCACAAGCATGAGTTCTCCTACATACCAGGCTGTAATTTTATCAACAGCTGGACTCTAAGGAGGAGGCAGCAACCACAGTGATTTAGCATCTCCCTGCCCTCAATACAGAAGCCAAAGGGATGTTTACCTAGACACAAGGGAGATAACTTTCACTGTCATCTAGAAGCTATAGGGGACTTCTTTGCCCTATGCAATTATTACTACGATTAAAACTCACTTAAGTGTAGGATGTTAATGAGAAAAGGCAGAGTTGAAATCAACTGGCACGCAGGCCTTCCTTAAAGAGAGAAACTTTTGAAAAATGCAAGAGGGATATTGCAACTTAAAGGAGCTCAAAGCCTTATTAACCATGAGACTTCTGCAGCATGGCTTTGTTATTTTCCTTTAAAAAAAGTGCAGCTTTTTCAGGGAAGAAAAATCCCTAAACCTTGGCTCGTCCTCTGCTCCAGTTCTGTTTTCTTGAGTATGCAAGGTCCTGAAGCAATACTCCAAGGGAAGCAAATGACTGAGATCTGAACTGATTAAGCCTGAAGTCTTAAAAGACAGCTTGTCATGCACTATTTGCTACTTCACCGCTGACTCAGGAACATTCAGCTTGTGTGCATATTCCACTTTCCCATCTGCCCACTGCTTCAGCTTCTCACCAACCATTGCACATTTCCAGCACAAACATCTTTGATATATTAAAAACTAAGTGCAGGGCAGTGTAAAACATGCAGAGCTTTTCATCAAAATATCAGAAGTACCACTCCATTGACTATTAATCTTTATTTGTGAGCTTAACTTATTAAAAGCCTCCATTCTAACATAATAAATAATGTAACTCTGTATTGTAACCTACTGTAACTAGAAACTTTATGTAGAATTTCAGACTTCTTTGCTGTGGAATATAAGGCTTTGTTTATCCTCTTGATAGATCTGTGTGAATCTATGGCAATGAAAACCAATCCCTCTTTATAAGCTGCTAGTGTTATTAAATCCAGAAAAATAGGCAGCTACAGCTAAAAGCAAGACTTAGTAAATTAAAACTTTGTACCTAAAGTTTATCAGAGTTTTGTCTGAACCAATGCAGGAAAGAATATGTTATCAGTTAAGACCATTCAGTAGATTTATTTCTCAAGCTAGCAAAACCACACACACTTGGCATAAAACCAGATTTAAATCAAATAAGATTCATATGTCTTTGCCTTTGACATTGTTGCTTGTTTCTAGCCATTTTTTTAAAACAGAAAACTGTTATTCATTTCCTTTTCATGCATATGTTATAATTTATATCCACAGAACAGAAAGAAAACAAATCATTGTTTTACAAGCTCCTTTTATCAAGACATCTTTAAGAATAAAAAGGGTTATTTGGAATGGCATGAATACTCTGAACTCCCACTGGCTTTGGGTAGGAGTCAAGCATATTCACTAAGCTGCTACTCAAAAGCTCAGGACCATACAGAATGAGTCCCTGCACAGCCCTCAAGTTACTTCATGTGTTTTCTATGAGACAGACTGCTTTGAAGAAAAACTAGCAGTATCTCTCATCAGCCAGATTAAAGAACTGATTCAGGAGTGAAAATAGCTTGCTCTACAACAGTTGGACTAGCTCCAGCCCTACCTTCTCTCCCATCTTCAGTTTTCCATCTCCACTACAGGAGTGGCTCTATTGCTTTGACATAGCCGCTTAACTTTTGTCTGCCTCACAAAAACCAATGCCAACTTTGGGTTACCTTAATAACCCAAACTAAAATACAACAGTTCAGCAGCTGCTGCTGGAGAACCTGAATCATCCTTAAGTAGCAGAAAACTTTCAAGAAGCACAGAAACTGCTATCACTGCTCTATAATCAGAGCACTAATCCAGATAAAACATAGGCAACCTGAGAAAAGCTGACAGTGTTAGGGATTAATGAGTCCACTAACGAGCACACATAGTTGCCAATTATCATGGGTTACATATCCTGAAAGACTGATTAGTTTCCCCTCCTACTCCTAAATTTTCAGGCAACCATTGCAGCCAAGGTAACTGAACATATCTGTTATCCCATAAGATCAGTTCAAGACATGCTATTTATGAAATCTTGAAGATTTTTTTTTAATCTTTCTATTCTTACAATTTCCACTTCATTCATACCTTATTTCAGATAAACATATTTAGTATATTACTGTGTCCTACACACGTTTAATACCAGATCTGGATTCAATACCTATGTATATGTAGTTATATATATACACATATATATTATAGCCCACATAAAGAAGTCTTGACTGTTGGGTTGTAATAATGTACTATTAAAAAAAAAAAGAAGAGGCAGCCAAGCATAATTACTTTGCAAGCAAATGCGAAGTTGCACCCTAAGTAATCATCATAAGGGGAGGTACTGATCTTTGTCCAGTTCTGTTGACTTTGGTACTTGTCAGACTGTACCAAACTAATTCAGCTCGTTAAACCAGCAGAAAACCAGTACATCAAGTAGTGTTTTTCCAGGCTTTTGCATTGAATCAGCTCAGTAAACCACTCCAGCAAAAGCCCAAACCATGGTGTAGTCAGACCACAGGGGCCAGAGGATTGGGACCTCCTCTATGCTGATACAGAGGTGTTAAACACCCTTAGCTATAATGAGCAACTTCACTCAGGAAAAAAAAAACCCACCAAACTCTTTCATGCACAATTTTATACAGTTTTGCTACTGAGCAAGGCTGATTTAAAATGATCAGTCAATTCACTATTTACTTACAGGTTGGCTATGTTTTCAAGGAAGACTAATGAGATATGTTCCTCCTTTTTTCCCTTACCATCCATATACTAAGCCTTAACCCTGACTTAGATTTTCAAGTTGCATTGCCAGTGAGATTGCAGTGACTGGCATTCTAACATATCTCCCGTTACAGTTTCCATCCTTGCACACTTTTCCAATACTAATGACTTTATTTGCTTTGCAATGTCTTTTGACAAGAGTATTGGTTCTGCAATACATAGACATGCAAGCATGAGGGAGAGGAAATAAAAGAAAGTAAGTTTTATAAATAGTAGCAGTAGATTTATATATAGCATTTTTATAAGAGGAAAAAGCAATAGCAAGTAATAAATTCACCTGTTTAACAGCATGCCCACAAGCACTATAGATTAATACCTCACTGTGTTAAGCACCATAGTGTCGTAACTGCCTTCTAGCAAGTAATACTTCCCAATAGCCTTGCTGGGCTAAGTAGTAATAATAATCTCTTGGGCATCTTCCCTGTTACTTTGAGCAATTATTCCTTTCCTCTCTCTCTGCAGGGAGACCAATTTTCATCTCTCTTTCCCACCTCTCCAAGTGTTAAATGCACACGGCTTGCATATGCGTACCACCTGAAAGACTTTTAGCTAGCTCCTGCCAAGCAGAAAGCAGACTTGTACAAAATAATAAAAACGGATTATAAGTTATTAGAGGTTGGACAAAGAGAGAACAGATATTCACATAAATGGAGGCACATAAGAAAGCAACAAGACAAAGATGTAACGGTTCTTTTACTAAACACACTAGACTGAGTTAATGCCTAAACCCTTTCAGATGCCAGTCCATCCCTGGTGTGGGTTGGTCCTGCCCCCTCTGTCACCTAGCAATGTCCTAGCAACAGAGAACTAGGATAAACTCTTCATGTAATGCCAGGATGGCAACTTCTCCAGACACAGGAATTCCTGAGACACTGCTGTATCCTACAAGCATATAGGACGGTAGTATCACTGCTTGCTTCTCCTTACCAATTAACCGCAATTCTTCCTCTGTTGCCACAGCCTACATTAGCTGTCAGCTCCATCATGACAGCAAGTAAACTGCACAGTCTCTGCATTGTCTCTGGGAAATGCATTACCGTGCTTGCATATTTGAGGGACACAACCACCCAAGGACAAATAAAGCGTGAGAGCTTGATCAACTCCTGATCTCCAGAAATACCCAAAGTTCTGTAAAATCCTTGATATAAACAATCCATAGGATGACATGCACTGCCTCCTGCTTTCAGGATTTGCAGCCATGTTTTTGCTAGCAGAATTCTTCAGTTGCTCCTATATTGTCCTCTATAAACCCAGCTTCTATTGAGGTGGAAAGGGAAGAGTCACTTACTAGAAGTGATTACAGAATGAACTTCGGGTTATATTCTTGAAGATGGGAAGTCTACATACCAAGAAAGTTTGTTAGCATGATGTAAATCTACTGGTTAAACCCCAAATCATTAGAACTACAATAAGTTGCCATGAAAACAAAATACATGGATCCGTAGCAGCATGGAACAACAGCTCTAAGAAGAATCATCTGCCTTATTTTACTAACACTACTACCTTGAAACAGGTAAATCGCAAGTAATTTTTTTATTAGTTATTTCATTTAATCTTTAAGAAGAAAGTGCCACAGTTCTGTACAACTTGCTAGGAATTTTGTTACTTTGAAAGATAAGCAGCTAGCGCTTGAACATGTAACTTTACTTGCATGTTTGGTCTTTGCCCTTATCTTCAAAACATGGAGCCAAACCCAAGTTCCCACAAAAAGCCATCAGGTATCATCTCGTATTTCAAGAGAAATGAGATCTTTGAGCTAACACAATGTGCAATGCTTGAAACACATTCATGATTTACTACAAGCAGCATTATTTTTGCCAGTTTAGCCACATGACAGCTTTATGGGCCAAGCTGTGAAAAGAATCGTTGCCTTCTCGCTTCTCCCAGTACAATGCCAGGCTGCATTCGATATTTACCCAGCTCACAAAAACTGAAGTGGGAGACTTGGAAAATGATCTGTAACAATGATTAAGATGGAAGCCTAGTTCGAATCAACACAGGAGCTTTCCTAGCCCAGAACATGAGAACTGATTTGATATGGAGCATAGTGTTTATTTCCCCACTGCTGTTCATTATCTTCACACTTTCATGTGGAAGATATACATGCTAGCACATAGGTACAGAGAGCTGGAAGCAGACTTCTGAGCTTTGCGTTAAATGCAACACCTCATATGGAAAAGAAAGAACAGTTCATAGAATTGTAATGCAAAAAAAAAATTTAATTTTTCAAAAAAATGTTCATGATACGGAAGGTCACAATACAAAGTTCTTAAACACAGTACAATACTGAAACAAGTTGAAAAGCCTTTTTTTTGATTGGAAGTGATTGTGTAATACAAAGACTAGATGCCAACAACACTTATTGTACAAAGTTTATGACAGTGGTTTTATATATTGATTCCCTGAAAATCCCTTCATTTTGAAGAAATATTGAATATTAAGGTCATGGCTGAAGTGAATTCAAGAAATTCAGAGTTGTATTTGTCTCCACCCTCAATTCTAAGCACTCAGATTTGGTTTGATGGTACAAAATGAGTAATAAAGGCACACTGTGGTTTGAAAGCAAGGCTAGAGATTCTAGCCTTTAAACTTTCTGGCTTTTGTTTGAGTGTTTTATAAACACTCAAACATGCAGTGAAAAAAATCCAGCCCTCTTGAGGGGGTGCAGAGTGAAGAAATATTAAAGTCTGCAAAAAATGTAACCCATTTAAACTATAAACCAGTATTTATATTCTTATACATTTCTCAGTGTTTCCTCCAATCCTTTGGGGTTACACATTTTAGAAATTAAGTACCTTTCTCCAAGTTATTTCACTCTGACAGAACTAGCATAAAATGCAGATTTAAGATCATTGTTTGCCTCTATCAGTTTTGTTGATTATGGAAAAGGACAGATGCGTTGCTAAAAAGTTGAAGTTTTTGGCCAAGCTAGTTACTTGCTTATTTAACTTTTTCAATACAGCTTTCCAATTGAGAAAAAAGCTTTAAAGAAAATGCTTACTTAATCTTTTAAAAGTTACTAGACTGCAAGTCTTGCATGTCAAATTCTGTCATGAATCGTTCTTCAATGTTAAGTTAAAGTCCTGACAGACCTATTGCAATTATTAACAAAGCTCTTGCCACAGGGGTGCAAATCAATGTACTCTGGTTTAAGCCCATGTACCACAGCTAGCTCTGTGAACCATGTCAATTCCTATGAAACTATTATACAACTCAAAATTAGTTGAAAGAGTTTGGAAGGGCTATATACAGACACTATGAAAAACTGTTCCAGCAGCACTGGTCTGCACATAAATGCAACTAACCTGTTTATACTAAACATTTCTAGAACTACATAAAAAGTAGTAGTTTTACCACATTTTGGTTCCCTGAGAAGAAAAGTGATCTAGCTACAAAGGTCTTTGGAATGCCATCAGTACAGTGAATAAGCATGCATCTCTTGCGCTGCTACTGCAGAGACATCTCCTACTTCCATGTTGATCAGACTTGGTTTTGGCATTTTCATTCAAAATAAACGTTACTCTCCACAAAAGTGGCACTGGAACGGGAGCAAGAGATGACTAAAAGTAGTCTAGTACTAAAAACTGGTTTATCTGTGATAATTTGTTATTACAAACTGGAATGCATAGTTAAGCACAATTTATGAACAAAGTCATTAAGAGCACAGTTTACCTCATTTAACCCATAATTGAGATTGGTTTGAAAACTTCAATATAATACAAAATACAAAGCATGCTTTTTTTTTTCCCTAGGGGCATAACTTGTGATTTCAGCGAACGTGGTAAACATCATGAGTTAAGACTTCAAATACAATAAAACAGCGCACAGCAGAAGAATGAAGTCAGGAACCATTTTATTTCCATCCAGTTTTGCAAGTATTAAGGATGGCATAAAAGCTCATTCCATCACTATGATTTATGAAATTATTACATCCCTAGAAGAGGCAAAGCTTATAATGCTTCCCATTTTTCCCTCCCAAGTGCTTATAAGCTGTGTTGTTATTTGGTTTGTTTTAACTGTGTCTTTTTGTCCCTAGTACAAGCCTCCTTCATCCTCTCCCGAGCCACCAAAATACAGTAACTGGGTGTGGAGAAGAAGCACTGAGGCAGTCAGTAATGAGAAGTTATAAAAGTGTTAAACAGCAACATACAAACACTAACACCAGGGATGCTCACAACATACAGAAGACAACTCTGCAACTATATCGTGTTCCATTTGCCATCATTATCTATGAAGATCAGTACTATAAGATTTGTTGTCTAGTACACGTGTACAACAGTTACTCTAGATTTTTCTGATTCCTCCCAATTTCTAGGCAACAATTCATTTTGTATCTACTATTTTTAAGACAAAATACTGAAACTGGTTTCAGGTATTGTTGTCCAACTAGTTTTAATATCAAGATTCAAATGGCATCTTCCACAATTATAGAATTAATGCTTAGTACTTGTCAAAAGCTTTAAAAATTAAGGTATGTTGAAAAGTTACTTTCACTGTACCCCATGCAATTGAACTGCTCAAATAGTTTAAACTCTTAATTTAACATATTCTAAGTTAGTGAAGAGTTCATATTTAGAAACTAATTCCAGACAGTTCTTAGACCTCATATGGCAGGAGATGAAACTTTAAAATTATCACTATCAACAGAAAAAGTTCCCATAGGAAAAAAAGTATATACACTCTCACTATAGCCAGGCAATCAACTCTTCCATTTCAGTACTATCATAAACACTTGACTGAATTATTTTGACCAGTAGAGCCTAACCAACAATTCGTATTTCAGATTTTTCAAACATATGATTACCTGTTAAAGCCTGCATTTTTTGTTCGAATCTAAATACATTTTTCTTTTCCAATACAATCAACTCAGTTCAATGGATTTAAGACTAATTTGTAAACTGTTCTCTCTCTTTCACTTCTCTCCACCTACACAGATCTTTAGAGAGATATTAAGCAAAAGGCTTATAGAATGCAATGATGCAGTTTCATTTTAAATTAGCACTTATCTGAACATGTCTGCAAACGCTCTCTTACACGAGGTGGAAGTGTTTTTAACAGCCTTTCTTCTACAATTAGACTATTCCGCTTTAAGAACTGACATTCTTCCAGTTCAGC
>NW_009629602.1:20249-40707 GCF_000690535.1 Cariama cristata
AGCAGGAAGTGATTCAAGATAGTTTCCAATGAGCTCTAATTGAACAAGATTCAGTAGCTGACCCACACAAGGGGACAAATTCATCAGACTGTTATTTCCCAGAAGAAGAAATTGCAGCTTTTTGCACTGAAATAATCCATCAGGCAGCATTTCAATCTAGAAAAAGAAAGAAATGAACAAAACCAATGTACATTAGAAGTTGTTAGCCTACATGCAGCTGCATGTTTTGACATTTTGCGGTTTTATTTTAGGGTAAAACCCTCTTAGTTGTGGAAGGATAAGGAAAGAGAAGATTGTAATGCTTCTATCACTATGCAATAAAGCACTTGAGAACAGCAACGGTTTTATATACTTGTTTTGTTATGAACATGCTTAGCTAATGGCAGAAGTCAGGACATAAGCATGGTGGGGGGACCATATACAGGCATGCATGCACCGAAGTGCGTACAAACGTGTGCAGGTGGCAGAGGAGATAAATAGGCTGCTATCTCCTAAGAATCACTTAATGAAGAACACACACAGATTGTGGAGAAACACATTAGCAGCTCCTGTGTTGTGAAACCTGTACAAGCAGTTATCTGTGCAGTACAGTAGTAAATTAGTCCTGGTCCACAGTACTGACATATAACATCCAAAACCAACCTCACCAGTGAAAACAATTATAAACCTCAAAAAGAAGTCACAAGCCTGGACTCCACACTAACAAGCCAGACAGTTTAGCACTGCTGATGAGGTTACCAGCTATAATAACTTCCCTCTTCCCAATCAGACAGCTGAGCTGCTCATCAACTAGCTGTTGATTTACTACAGCTTTCAGTTTGACATTTTAAGGTAAAAATTTAACACTGTTCACTTTCATTAAAATACTACATAGCATAGAGAGCTGCAGGGAAAGCAAAAATACATTTCTGCAGCCATCCTAATCTATACTATCTCTGGATCAGAGCCCTTAAGCTGCTATAGACCAGGACAGTACTTAATATTACACAAGCATTGATGACACCAAAGTTTTAGTAATTAAACAAGCACCACCCCTTTTTTCAGCTTTACTGGGTTTACTTTAATCATGAACACCACAAAAGCATTTTGAACCAGAAGCTGTTCCAGAAGAAGTGGCAGGTTAAGCCAATATTTGATCATTTTTTAAGTAGTAATTCAAAGTTCTACTTACATGGTTTTTTGTCAAAGCCAAGTACTGCAGATTGGTCAGATAACCAATTTCTTCAGGGATGGAGGTTAGCTTATTATAGCTAAGATCCAAGTAGTGTAATTTTCTACAAAGAAATAGCTGCAATGGAACATTTTTAATATTATTATAATTTAGATACAATTGTTCCAGGTTTGATAGGGCACCAATCTGCGCTGGGACATATGAAATACTGTTGTGCCACAATTTTAAGCACGAAAGATTCTTAAGATGTTGAAAACTAATTATTTCTTCCACTGTTCTGAGATTATTTTCTTTTAAGTCAATTTCATGCAGATTGTTTAGGGTAAAAATGGAATGGGGAATGCGCTCCAAATCACAGCAGATTAATTCCAAGGTTCTCAGGTTTACCAGCTTCTTCAAGTTGTTTAGCACTATCAGTTTGTTTCCCTCATTGTTGATAGACAAGTGTTGTAAAGAAGGCAGAAGATCTGTAACCACTTGTGGTATACGGGAAAGGTTGTTTTTTAAGTGAATTGATCTCAGATTTTTTAGCCCCTGAAAGCTTTCGTTGTATATGGAGTTGTGATGATCTAGCATAAAATATCCCGTTAAGCACAATTCTTGGAGGTTTTTTAGATGAAAGACCCAAAATGGAATTCTTCCCATCTCACTAGATTTCAGGCGCAATGTCTTCAGATTTTCTTCTAAAAAGCTGACTGCTGGATAATCCATAGTTAGTGATGAATGATAAACATTGAGTTCTTTGAGATTGACTAGCTGAGTCACAGCTGAAGGAAGTTTGGCTTCAGGAATAAGTTCCAGGCTTAAGACTTCTATTTCTGTCAGTTCAAAGACACTGTCTGGAAGACCATTTAACATGAAAAGGTGAAGTTCAATCTTGTCTTGGGAATTTCTTATTAGTTTATTTTTCAGTTTTTCCACTGACCATTCATTGTTAAGATTTATCTGTTTCAGTTTGTTTTCACTCAAATCAGACAGGAATATTGAGAATCGCTGGGAATAAAGAGGGTCATACTGATCTGCCAAGTGGAGAATAAATGCAAAGTCATTCTTTACATCAGGTATGTCACTGTAATTACTTTTCTCTCTCAACTTCTCAAAAGAATATTGCTTAAGTGAACTTCTTAACATCCACCACAAACTGTAAGTACAAGTTAAGCCATAGAAGATCACTAAAACAACATAAAATGAAGCCAAAACTTTAAAAATTTCTGCTAGCGAGTAAACACACTGGTACCTTTTGTAGCCTGTAAAGGCTTGAACATTAACTACACAATCAATTTCAAGTGTAATAAATGATAAATAGTAGGGGACATAAATTATTATTATTACAAATACAATTACTTTCACTATAATCTGTTTCATATACACTGTATATATGACATCCTTCTCTTCAACGTGTACTCTGAATTTCTTCACTTTTTCAAATATAGCTTTAGCTTGTTCCCCTTCTTTTTTGTCAAGAACACTTGAGGAATTTTCTCTTCCAGTTGTTTCCAAGCCAGGCTGCGAATATGGCAGGGACTGTCTGCTGGCCCCTATATCTACTGAACTCCCAGGTGATGAAATCACTGCTTTCGATTTGACTATCGGCAACTTCCTCACAGACTGCTCGGCAACTGTTTCTGAGAGGGCACGCGTTGTCCATGGAGAGTCAAAACACTTCTGAAGAATGGCTACAAAGTGCTCAAGCCTGGAACTTGTACTAGGATAGTAAAGCCAGAAATTACTGCAAGCTGCAAAAATAAAGGTATGCAGAAGCACTAGGTACGGAAAAAATTTGGCAAACCAGTGAAGCTGTCTCTCATAGCATACTGCATCAATATAGGAATACTGCTGCCGATGGAGATCATTCTGGATTTTAAGTGGGATGATTATCTGTGCTGTAGAGCTAGCCGACATGTTAAGGTTGGCTTTAACTAAATCCCAAGGCACGGCACAATGATTGTCAAATTCTAGCTTGCAAGGAAGACAACACAATACTCTGGTTTGAGTAAGCTGGAGAGCCCCAGCGAGCACAGCAACTAGCAGCATTATCATGGTGAGGTAATACCAGAAGACATCCCACCATGGTTTTAGTATGTGGTAGGATGACTGGGCATCTGCTAAGTATTTGAGTTCTGTTAGCGTGATCATGACTTTCACCTGTGAGAGAACAGCAGCTGGTAGAGGAAAAAAGAAAAGACATCCTTAGAGAATTGTTAAAAAGAATTTATCTCACCATTAAACACTTGAAGCTTATTACTGTTTTCACAGTTTTAAATGTGTAGCATTTGGCCTAGCATCCAAAGCATAGCAAGAGGAATCAAGAACTCCTGGAACCTAACTCTAGCCATCATCTTATTTATTTTAAGGAAAGTTACTTGGAATGTAAAAATTTAAATGAACAGTGAAACTAGCATCAGAGATTAGAAGAAAGTATATTTTGACCAAACCAAATGCTTCTACTATTCAAGCAGAAGCAACAAACAGGTCTAAGTTAAAGAAATGTCTGATATATTACTAGCAGTCCTTCACCACTGTCCTAAATTTACATAGCAGAAGTGATTTCTCATTTATGAAGAATTCCAAAATCAGAGCAATATGTTAACATGACAGCTCCTGTAATTTAGAGTTTTCTACTAGATTAAATCATTCTACCCAAAGAATACACAAAAATTCTCAAAAAAGCAGTTTTGCATTACATATTCTTATATATAATTTCCCATCTTCTGCCATCAAGAGAATTAAGCATACCAACAGAATGAAAATGAAGCTAACACAACTTGTTATTGTTCAATATTGTCATATATATATAAATGGCACACTTAACCCCAGCAGCATAGGTTTGATTCATACTTACTTTACTAATTAAAGAGAATAAAATACACAGCACTGCTCAGTCAGGAGGTCTACACCTTTTAAAATTCCTAGGACATGCCATCTTTACATTTGTCTTCATTCTGGATAGAGAAAACATTGAATATACTGTATTTTTAATGGCTTCACCTAAATAAAGAGCAAACATTTCAGCTTTTATTAGAACTGCTGCCTTATTGCAGACATCAGGATCCATTAAGCTCTGCATTGCTACAGCTACATGAAATGGCACAGAACATATTCAGACACGATCACATAGAATGTGAAGTCAAAATTTTGCAGTCACATCAACACAAACAGGAAATCACCTACAGCTAGCCATATTTCAACCACAAAGTAATTATTTTTTTTTGCCAAGTAACTATATGAAAATAAAATACGCAACATGCAAGACTTCAGGAAGTAGAATTCAGTCATAATTTTGATATACCAACATTTGGCAGAAAGATACATTTCTCAAAAAGAGGCCCATATTTTACATACTGAAACAAATTAATAAACTATCCAGTGTCAATGGCAACACCATAGACACTACCAGCTTTGGAGAAAACTTACTATGAAGTTTGTTAAACAGTACAGATACAAAGCAATGGGTATGTTCTGTATTTTTCCTAATCATAGAATCATTTAGGTTGGAAAGGACCTTTGAGATCATAGAATCCAACTGTTAACCACTAAAACCACGTCCCTAAGCACCACATCTACACGTCTTTTAAATACCTCCGGGGATGGTGACTCCACCACTTCCCTGGGCAGCCTGTTCCAATGCACGCAACCCTTTTGGTGAAGAAATTTTTCCTAATATCCAATCTAAACCTGTCCCGGTGCAACTTGAGGCCATTTTCTCTTGTTCTATCACTGGTTACTTAGGAGAAGAGACCAACCCCCACCTCACTACAACCTCCTTTCAGGTGGTTGTAGAGCGTGATCAGGTCTCCCCTCAGCCTCCTCTTCTCCAGGCTAAACAACCCCAGCTCCCTCAGCTGTTTCTTATAAGACTTGGGCTCTAGAGCCTTCACCAGTTTCATTGCACTTCTCTGGACACACTCCGGCACCTCAATGTCTTGTAGTGAGGGCCCCAAAACTGAACACAGTATTCAAGGTGCAGCCTCACTAGTGCCAAGTACAGGGGGACAATCACTTCCCCAGTCCTGCTGGCGACGCTATTTCTGATACAAGCCAGGATGCTACTGGCCGCCTTGGCCACCTGAGCACACTGCCAGCTCATATTCATAATATTTTGGTACTGGACATTTCAATTCCAAACAGAGCTGACAAGCTATTATAAAAAGACAAACAACAGCTGAACTAAGGCAGAACCTCATTCTTACTTCACATTCGTATGTGAAGGGAGAAGAATGGCTGAAAATAAGTTAACCCTACTTCCATTGACAAGGCTACTTTTAATAGAATGTAGAAACTTACCAGGCCCACTCAAGGGAAAGCTGCTGAAGGAGGACAGGATGGTTACAATACACTCCTGGAAAGAAAATAAATTGTCAGACCGTGAAATATTTGAACTCCATTAACTGTATTAGAACAACAGCTCATTACTCCTTCCACAGCAGTGTTTTAAAGATCCAACATTTGTAGATCTAATTAGATCTTTTGCTCATTAAGATCTAGTCAGAATAATTTAAGATGCCACTGTCATCAAATTATTTACTTGGTCACCATTCCTAAAGCACAGCTAAAGTAACAGCCCTTGTCATTGTCCCCTTTCTAAGCACTAAAGGTCATTTAAGGTCAACAGTTTTTGCATTTACATAAAGTTACTAGTCCTGCAGCTGAGATGCTCTAACCACAGCTAAGAAATAGCAATTTCTTCAATCACTCTAGCTTAACGTGCAAAAAACACATCTGTAAATACCTTTAAAATTAATTATTTTGGTATAATTCTTTGGGGTTTGAATATAAATTTGTAGGTGTAAAAGCATAAAAAGGTACTAAACCCGTCCAAACTAAGGCTTTCATTCTGCAAAGAATATCTGGATCATGTCTCGACTCAAGCCAAACATGCTCGGTTTGAATGTAGACAGAAAAATCAAAAGTATTTTTTTCATTTCCAACCTAGAATTAAAACCAGTCAATTCTTCTCACTTGAACTTTGTTACAAAAATGAATGACTTGGGACCCCTGCTAAAGCTGTAAAGAATATGCTAAGAGATAAGTACGTTGAATGATTCAACAAAGTAAGAGCAAAAGGTGTAAATAGCATATTTTTAACAAAGAAAAACATTTGAAAAGTCAAAGTAATCACTGAACTGGCTGAGAGTTTAAAACAGTGTGAAAGGTCTAATTAGCATGAGGATGGAAGCAATTCTTTTCCTGAGAAACATGTAAACTTCATCAGGGACTGGGGCAGATACTAATGTTTTTAGAAGATATTTTACATTTAAAAAATGCTTATTAGAGAAAGTTACAAGTTACACAATTTAATAATGCCCATATGTACTTTACAGGTAACAGACCTGTTTTGGGGAATAAGCAAGGCTCTTGTTGAGTATAAAGGGACAGAAATCAGAGCAAAATAAAACACTTAATACTGTTCGATAAAGTATTTTCTCTAAAAGTTACAGAAAGAAAAACAGAAAATGGAACTTAGGTTAATTCTATTAAAAACATACTGTATGTACTTGAGAATATGGATAACCCAACACACCTTCTTCAAGCAATGCCATAATGCTCAAATAAAAAGTGGTTTGTTTTCATACAGACTGAGAACTCAAAGTGAGACTGACCCATGTAATTTTGTAAGGTCTGTTTCTATAAAATGCTTTGTCAGCTCCCTGCCTTGAACTGGAAAGTTGTTAGTCCTCAGAAAAAAGGCTACATTCTTTCTGCCGTTTTAGAACACTTTCTAGCAGAAAGCGCGTGTGACAACATTAAGTATTTAAATATGCTAACTCTGGTCTTGTTAATGACTACTGTTTGAAACCTTCCAATGAAGCATGCGTATTCATTACAATTCTATGTATATGAAATAAAGCTTCCTATCAGTGAAGTACACAGTATATGCAAGTGTAATACAAACGTGAATTATTAATGATAGTTTTGCTAAAGAGTTCTCTTTCAAATCCTATCTGTATGCCAAGAGTGACTAATCAAATGGCATAATGCTGAAAAGTAATGGGTTTGATAAATCTCATCTCCAGCAGCTTTCAACCCGTATTAAAGCCATAAAAGCTTTTCAAAGTGGCCTAATTCAATTGGCAATCTTTCTTAGAAGATGAGAGACAGAAGCTTAGCCCCTGGCTAAGTGATAACTTCAGGAGAGTTACCCCAGACCAGTACTGAGACACAGGCCAGAAAAATAAAGTAATAAAGATCACTAATATGTAAGTAATTTTTAGTTACTTCAAGACTTACAAATCTGATCGATAGAAATATATCCAGAATATGAATAAAATGCTATCATTTTGAAAAATATTATCTGTAAGCATCAGACACTATGCCCTTACCCTCCCCTGCTGCCAAAAGGTTACTTAACATTGCATTACCCTGTCATTTGGTCACTGCTTACATAATTTTAGGCACATTTAGTTAGGGATGGTTCTGCAGCAAGACAAATGCCTTGCTTGTCCTTGCCAAAGGATAATGGGCTACAAAAAGCCAATACCTTACAGGAGGCTTTGTTTTATTTTTAAAGCTACACTGTTTTTGTTGATTGTTTAAGTATTCAACTGGTGTTCCTGACACATTAAGTTAATCAAAATAGATTTAGACAACTAAAGCAGGTATTGACAGGTATTCCAGTGGCCCTTCTACCTTGCTTTTCTCCCTCCCCCTCAGAGAAACACAGCCACCAAGTTTTCAGCCAGTCTCCTTAGACTCATGCTGTTATTCCAACAGCATGATGTGCTTCTCAACTGAGATAAGGAAATGCTGACATACTAAGTAAATGCATGTTTTCTACCAACTTTCTATCAAAAGTGATTCCTGAACTACAGTACCAACTTAGCTTCTAGCTAGTTTAAATGCATCACTTTTTCTTCCAAAGTTTTGGATGCAAAATGAAGTGCAATAATAAGCTAAACATGCAATCAATTTTGCTTAATAGGCAGTTTTGAGACTCTCCTGTGGGATTCCTGGTACCTGCTTATGGTCTCACATGCAGAGTCTGCACCTCCACTTGCAAATAAACCCTCATGAATATTCCCAAAGGAAAAAAGTAACAAAACTTTACCCACACACACACTCCTCACTCAAAACACATCTTTCCTGGCTAAAACTTCCCCTCCTATTGGCATACTAGCATTTCCTTTTTCAACTGTTCCTGAACAACAAAAAGCCAGCTACTGAAGACTTCTGGGGCCGGTCTGACTTCATAAAGAATGATACTGTCATACATACTCTTAGCAGATGTGTTCAGATGACTGCCTCTCCCTTTAAGCCTCCTATTGACAAGTAATAAGCTACTCAATTCAAGCACTACATTTATTATACAGTCTTTCAGAATGTGTACTTTGACCACTTGCATGCACATGCAGATTCAGTTGTAGGATCTTTTTGATGGAGATTGTAGTTTTGGATCTGTATTCCACTGAATACAGAACAACATACAAATAAGATTAGAGAAAGCTTCTTTCCAGCTCCTTCTGAAGGTCAAAGGTGATAATTAAACATGTGTAAGTGAATATCCTTTTGTATTTAAAATAAACCTGAAGACATTCCCATACTCTACAATAACCAGCATATTCCTCAAGCACAGAATGTACCAGGCTACACTAACATTGTCATACGTTTTCTGTATCAACCTTTCAAACAATCAAAGACCCAAAGTCCTTCCAAACAACCAAAGATCACAATTACAATTACAGACAATCTCAGCCATCTGTGTCCGGATTAACTAGAGGCCCTGCCTTTCTTAGACACTCCTGCTGTCGAGACGGTACTGCTGAACATAAGATGCGGAACACTAACAGCAAAGTCTTATGCTGTTTAAGAAGCAGTTGTTGCTCTCTGGAGAAGGCTGCTTACATAAGACTGTGTAGCCCAATAATTTCTGGGAAAAAAAAATTTGTAAACATCTTTTTACTTTAAAATTAAGTTAGGCTACACTTAAATTTTTACTTTACATGGGTCAGTCTTCTCTGCTACTGCTTCATCATTAACTGCACAGCACAAGCTGCTAAAAAGTCCTGCAAAATTAAGCCACTACTACGCAGCTCTACCACTATTGTACCTTCAGCAAACTGAGAAAAATAGAGTACAACATAGCAGGTGTATTTTAAATAGTTGGCTCAACTACCCAAAAGCTTGAACATTCCTAGGTTCAACACAAAAGGCCTTAGAGTAGGTGAAAAAAAACATCTTAAAGGTTGCTTCACCTAAACTCTGAACACCCATCTTTATTCTATTACTTCCTTTCTCTGGTACACTTAATGCAAGAGAAATAAATTTATCTTGCAGTGTAATCTAAATTGAAACTAAGCCTTCCTCCAATTTGATTTGCTTTACAAGCACAAGACTTACTCTTGAAGTCTGACTGTGCAGGATTAGATATGCTACATTACGCTTTTCCAACCCATGCCTGCAGCACTCCAGAAAAGACCATTGTCTTCCTTGAGCCATATTAAGTTAACTTCTCATTAAATGCCATCAATATGCAAGAATTAAGCCTTTGTCTATTCAAGGAAGGCCAGTAAAGAATTAAACTTTGGTAGTACAATATGTCACTGGTCAAACGCTCACTAGGGAGATGGATCATCTTCAAACATCCTGGCTGCACAGGTAGTTAAAATTACATACCTGTAGGCCACATGATAATGAATCACACCAGCGAGGTCTGCTCAAGTGCAGGAAGTTACTTGAGCCTAATTCTCAAAAGTGGATGGGAGGGAAAAACCAAGTCAACTATTTTGAGGGTTAAACTCTGTAATGAAGTTGTAATACAAGATACGTATTTAAAAGGTGTGTTAAATGTGCTTTTTATTTCATACTAGTCTAGCCTGGAGAGCAATTTTAAATACAAATTCATATTCAGACATACATACTTTGACTGGTAAAAGCACTTTTTCCAACCCTCTCTTCAAGCTAAGTTCAAGGTGCTAAGGATTGTGTTCTAGCTAAAATAGAAGGTGACAACCTATGCTCCTAGAAAGAAAAATACTCAGTTTAAACCCAAATTTAAGACCAAATAGACAGTAGGTGAGACAAGCAGTTTATACAAAAAACACTGCAAAACAAAATGAAGAAAAACTAAGTAGATACAAACCTAAGTTTCTGAACAAGTGTATTTCAGAGTTAAGCAGGCAAGCAATCTAATAGTAAAAATCCTAAAGTAAAACAAAAGGTAGGCCAGCTTTGTTTTGCACATAATTGCATCAACACAACTGATCTCTTTGAAAGCAAGCTGTCTACATTCTGGGCAAATAGCACTTCATTCAGTCATGGTGCTTTCTAAGGTCCCTACCAAACCAAGCAGAATCCTGACTCAATCAACCCTGAACATTTCTAGTAAGCGATAGTTTGTACAGCTTTAGTACCGCAGCACTATTTTCAAACTCAGAGATGCATTTTTTAAAAATTAGAAATTAAGGTTATATCAAGTGATGATAGAAGTATGACAGAGGAAGGATTTCAACTGCACAGACAAGCGTTACAGTACTGTGGTCTCCTCTTTCCTTGACACATTAAGATAAACCTGCAGCCAAACTGTAGCAGCTTTGCCAGACCACGGTCTCTTTAAGTTAATATATTTATATTTGTAGTTACAAAGAATTAAGAGATGTATTAGCATCTAAAATACTGATTACAATAAATATCAAACCAAGCAGCTGTTTAGAACAAAATACTTTGTACGTGTTACACAAAGAATTCAAAGAATAAATTCACTTAGAAACATATTTTGTTTCACCATAATATTTAATGAATAGTTTAACTTATTTAATTTGTATTCTCACTGGAAACTCTGGCACTTCTAGAAAACAGATTTTTTTTTTTAATCTGCTCCATTAATTTACATTTCTTCAAACAGTTGTACATTTCACATATTCCACTTTAAAAAAGGAAATTATAAATAGAAAAAGACTGCCAAAACTCCACATTGGTATTACCCACTAAAAAATAGCTCCACTATCACGAGTCTGCTTGGCAATTGCTAAAGAAACACAGCAAAACCCATGAACAGATAAAAAAGAAAAACCTGGAAAGGATTCCATAAAGCTTAAAAAAAAAGTATAACAACCTGTAGTAGTTCTGACTGGAAGACCATGGCACATTGAGGTGTTAGTGATCCACTCTGGCTAGTTAACAGGCCCAGGCTTGTGCTGTGCAGATCTCTTGGCCACAGGATAAATGTAGCCAGCTCGTAACAGGGGAGTCTGCAGGTAGCTCACACTTGGTACCAGTGATTACACCACCTGCATGTCCTTGTCTTTATCCAAGTGCAGCAAGAACTTCTCCTGTGAACATCTTTCCTGGTTGGCAGAAGCAGCGATGCACCAATTTGTTTTCTTGTAAGAAAATTCTATAATAGCTGGAATGATCAAAATGAGGTAAGCCTTTCTATAGGCAGAGTCTGCATGGTGTGCTGCACAAGGATGGAAAGGTCATTTGATGCTGCACAACTCATGTTCCCTGCTTCTAAAGGGATGTAAGATTATCTATAATATTTTTCCTTTATATTAGCAAATCCAATAAGAAGCATTTAAAATTACACTGTACAGAGTCTGAGTACCTTTCTTACCAAGATCATCATGGACCAGCACCTCTTGGTGCAAAACACAAACTATACAGATTGTCTTCCAGAAGGTCACTTCTGAAATTCTCATGAAATGAAAACTGGGACCCAAAAAAAGTGAAACAAAGAACAAGTCCCAAATATCCGTTATGTGGCACCATACAGTCTGATCACATCTCATTCACTTTAAATACTAACCTCTTTCTGTTGAAAGTGAAGCACTATCTTCTGTCAGCCTTCTTTCCCCTTTTTTTGGCCCCGTAACACTTTCAAGTAAACAGAAACTTCAGTATTGAATAAAAAGTAGGAGAGCGGCATGCATTCCTACTACTTCTAAAGTATCTATACACTTTAAGAGCCCAAAGAATTGTATTTTTAAGCTTGGCATTAGATAGCCCATGATGAAGTACACAATTTAATGCAAGAGAAAGTCAGTTCATGTTAAGTCTCATAAAGGGGACACAGGTACACAAGCAGAATCAGCACCCAAGCAGTACAAGAGACTTTTTTTACAAATAGATTTGAAGCCAAGCACATTCAAAGCATGTATCAGTTATCTCCTCATAGACAAACCTGCCTTTTTTTTAATGAAATGTTAATGGATTTGTGAAATAGGATTGTAAGAGCACTGGGATACTAGACTACATTACCCACTTAAATCATGAACATTATTGTTCATCAGTGGCTCATGCTATCACAGACCCAACAAAACATACAATCATGAACTTAGTATATATATAAACAAACAAACAAGTCCAGGTAAAGATTCAGTAGTTTTTTCCTTTCAAAAAAAAATCTAGTGCTCAAGTTATAGAAGTAAAAATTAAACAGAGCTTGCCAGACCAAGTATGTGCATTTCTTTGATAAAGTAAATGGTTTTCTAAACAAGCTGAGTGTAAGAGATTGAATCTAGGTTACAGAAAATAGCTTCCAGAGTGACTCCATACTGTATCAGCTAAGACAAAGCTGGTAATTTCACAAAAAAAATTACAAGCAATTCACAGAAAAGGAGAAAGGTCACAGGCCATGCTGAAAAAAGAAGTAGACTAGATAAAAATAAGATTTAACACTTACAGGGACTGCATCAGTAGGAATGTGTGGGGAAAAAAAAAAAGGTTAAAGTGTGCAAACAACAGGGTTTTTTTCTTGCTCTAACTTTTGAGTCATTTGTTGGAAGCAACCAAAAGAAGAGAGGAAAAACCCTACCTGGGCTAATCCTTTGTAGGAAGAGTGTGCCACCAATGATGTAGCCCTAGAAGCAGCAAAGGCTGTCCTCCACTAATATCCAAGAAAATACTTGTAGCAAGCAGGGGTACCGTTCCCGTACAAACCTAATCTGGATGCCTAAAAAGCATTATCATCCCATTTAGAAAAAGCCAACAAAACCGGAATCAGAACTGCGAGACTAACAATGCTCAGAGGAATGGTGACTCTTAAAAAAGTAGACTAAAGGAAGTGGTCTTTCTAGCACAGAAGGAGGAATGAGAATATACTGGCAGTGGAGAGGGGATAGAACAGCATGGGAAATGCATCTGCCTTCTCAGGACAGAAGTACATAGTCCCATCTGTGATCAGCTAATGCTTATTCAAACCAGTGTGGGAGGAGACAATTCTATCCAGAGATGACGGCAGGCATGCCATGCTGTCAAATATTCCAGCCCAAAGGTGTCATGGAAGGTATCAGGGAAGTGGCACAGATTACACTCTTAAATGATACCTAAAAGAAAAGGCCTCCTTTGTTGTTCCCCCATCCCCCAATTAGGCTTTAAAATCAGTATGCCAATGCTGAAGACAGAAATAGTACACCAATACTACAAACAGTCCTTACTTCCAAGTTTCAAAGAAATCTTAAGAGCACATTTGGAGCATTAAATATGAAAAGTCTCCTTAGTTCTTCACCTATTCTTTCCTAAGCAAGGAAGATTACACCAAAAGCAATCTCAAAACATCTAGACTTGGACTGGTATCTGTGGCATGCTGTACCTTTTATAGCTCTCCCAGAAACCATCTTACACAATAGTACATCAAGCCCTTCACCCCAGTACTAACACAGCTAACAGAGTCAGACACCTTCCAACTACATGAAATTAGATTTTTCAAGGTCAGTTATAACATCTTTTTATTCTCAATCATATTCTTGGGTCTTTCTCATGGTGACAAACATGAATATATAACCATAAGACAATGGTATCAGCAGTATGCCTCGAGCGTTCTAAAGGACGCCTCAGTGGTATCTATTTAATTCTGCATACCAAGATAAGTACTACAATAGAAAATTAATTTTTATCCCCTTAGTTTCCAGAAGTCAGACAGATTCTCCAAATGTCCACTCATTGTGCTGCTAAGCTCAGGACATCAGAAAAAAAAGCAGAGGAAGATAACACTGGAGAATATTCACAACTTAAATGCTACAAGGTTTCTCTACTAGCAGATTCTTTAATTATACAAGTAGAGTTTATTATCTTCAGTCTTCAAGAGCAGTAAAAGCATAAGAGAACCAGTAGCGTAAAATAGTTACGATTATTTAACAAAGACCTTCTTTCCTTTGGAAAAGGCAGGGAATTGCTCATACACACTTTTCCATTTTCAGTGTACTTTTCAGTAAAGTCATAATGGTCAGAGAACCTTGAAACACCCAAGACAACTCCTGCAACCTCACTGGAAACAAGTCTGAAACAAGAAAATGTTCTCAGAAGGAGGAGCCTTGGAGTATGTGCACATACCTGAACTAGCTCTGCATTAATTTCTCAAGTATCACCAGGAGTGCTGCTATCACAGCAGAACAAAGTGGACTACAAATCCTATTTAGGGCGTCAGGCAAGCATTTGGATCCATTTTGTAGTGTACAGGGTATCATGCTGATATAACTAGGCTATCAACATAATTCATTATATGGTAATGTAATACCATATGTACTGATGCATGTTCATGTTCTGATTTGATACTTCTAGATAAAGGTCCATAAGGAATTCAACAGCACTGCATTTAAACAAAGACAGAAGGAGTCAACAATCTTTATACCACAAGAAGTCCTGCTAGTTTTACAGAGAGCATAGTACTGAAATCCAATGTTTTTAGATATTCAGAACCTCAATTCTACATTATTTCCGTAGCTCAAACAGTGCTTTCCAATACAATAACCATACCCAACCCAGTTAATAGGGATGTTTACCTCTGACAGCTGAATAGCTCTATGCAAGTCATTTTATTTCTCTCTACTTCAAATTCCTCAACTGTTAAATCATGATGTTTTTCCTATTCTTCATAAAGTATTTAAATGAGGAACATTATTCAGTAATAACACTTGACTACTTACTAGGTAATCAGAGAGGCTATTCTGGATCATACTACAGGTTCAGTTAGGTCCTGAGAGCCAGAAACACAAATGCTATTACTTTTCCTAATAGTGGTCAGACAGTTACCAACTTTGCCTAATCTCAGAAATATGTATTTGTATTTATACTCCTTATTCTAGCTAGAATCATTTTGATGTTTCTAAAATATGAACAGTTATCTAGTACAAGTGAAAATTCAAACATTCACCCTAAAAAGGAAAGTGATGTTTTTTCAATATTTATAGACTGCCAAGACCAAACTATTCTGACAGTCAGGATAACAGACAGATGTTGAGAACAAACAGAAACATCAAGTGAGGTCACAAATCAAAAATATATAACAAATACATTCTGTCTCTGCAAGATAATTATTACCACACGCAAATACAGCTACAAGATTTAAGAACAGTCAAAAAAACAGTGTCTTGGTTTTAAGTTTTCCTGATGCTGCATAAGTTTCACGAAGAACTTTCCAGAAGGGAATATTATTACTTCCACAGACAAGAATTCAACTGCATCTAGGAAAAAAAATAATTAGCAGGGCAGCAATGCAGAAACACATCTGATTTCACTCCATTAGTTCTGACATTGGAAAGCCAATTCAGATTTCCAGCAGTGGCTCGTATCTTTTCTCAGAAGGAGGAGCTTTTCATCTTGTTTAACAGGAAAGACAGTTACTCTTGAAAGCCAGCCTGACAAGTTGAAACACTTCATTCCAGATGTTCAGTCTAAACATCCAAAATAAAATAATGAGAATTGGTAAGTTTCCAATTTACATTTCATTCAAACTCAGGCACTATTTTTGTATGCAAACTCTCCTGAGACCCATCTTGTTATCTTTTTAAACAATCTCCCTACCCCAAAGTAGAAGAAAAAAAAAAAAAAAAAAAAAAAAAAAGACTTGTGAAACTCTGCAGTCAAATACAAACTAACCTGAAATGGAAATGGAATAGGTTTTAGTAATGCTCCGGCAGGGAGCATGCTGTCCGCACAATCACCTCAATCTCTTAAGTATCTTCCTGTTCATATTACTGTACATTACATATTTAGTAATTGGACAAAGCAACCAGCTACATTTTCTTTTAGTAAAACAAAAGGACGGAAGGACAAATTTCTCATTGCACATTCTGTGTAATAGTGCACATAGAAATTACATACCAATGCCTAGACACAATTCCACAGTTTGAGAACTGCACATACACATGGGATCACAAGAGCTACAAGCAGTGTTATGCTTATCAGAAGCATCTCCTAGAACAATGCTAAATTTCAGAACCATGTACAAGTGATCAGATTTGAATGCTACAGTAAACCTACAGTAATCCCGCTTTGTTTCCTGAACAAGCAAAAAGTTAGCTTAGCATCTATGTTCACGCTTTATACTTCCATCAAGCCCAAGTATGCTGTGCAACAGAGTCTTCTACTGTGCAAAATTTCCTTTTTGAGTAGGCTGTCTGAGGAGACCTAACAACTGGCAAGTTTTTTCAGATAATAGTACTACAAGAAAAACACTTTTTGGTATGAAGCCAAGTTTAATAACTTCAAAAACAAGAGTCAAGGTTTTATCATTACCTGAATCAATTAAGAACTTTGAAGTAAAAAACCTCTAGCCCCATATTTGTAAGAAACTGAATAATAGTTTGAAGCAAAGCAGACACTACTTTTAACAACTCCAGTTCAGTAAAGCACTTGAGTATTGACATATCCCATCTCACTTCAATTAAGCAACATTTTGGTGCTTTCCTGACTTTGAGTCAGTGTCATTGCAAAGTTAGTATTTAAACAATGTTAATGTTTAATAAAAAAACATTTCCTTAGAAAACAGTTTTTTTGTACTGCAAAGGCACTGCCAAAGTAATAATAATTTTCACACTTCTGTTGGCATGGGTTGGAAGTGATAGTTTATCTTGTTAATAATTTAAACACAGCCTAGACACAGACAGTTTTTAGTTAAAACTTTTCAAATGCCCTCCCTTCTTCAAATATTTTCAATTAACAAGTGCACATCAAGATTTTGTTTTCATTCAGATGGAAAAAAATAGTTTAAAGGATAAATACTTTAGCATTAGAGTCTAAATTTGCAGTTCTTAAATTCCAGCTCAGTAGACCTTTACATTTGCATATAGATGAACTTTTGCATACAGATGATACCAGAAAATATCTGAATAAACATTTGACTACCTGAACTACTCATGAATACTAGTATTTTCCCCAGAAAACTAAGGCAATAATGCCTGGGAAATCAGGGGTTATATTTCCTAGGGTTTTAAGTGAGAGCTTTAAAATCAATGTCACTTTAATTAAGCCTGAGTAAACTACATGACCATAGTTTTCTAGCTGCTGTGACACAAAACTGAAACTTTGTTTCCATATTAAACTAAAACCACAACTCAAACTAATATCTGCCAAAGAAACTGTTTATAACAATGTCTTAACCCTACTCACAATTACCAGCAACAAACCCAGATTGTGTTACTACCATATTCTTTATTGGTATCACCGGATCCCTTACTGGCATTTTTAATCCCCTCAGTTTCTCACAGTCAACTAAATTCTGAATTTCAGTACAAGAAATAGCATTCCAGTTTACAGTATCAGAACATACTGAGAAGTTGAGCACTTTTGATGGAAATGCACTCACATAATTTAATTCAGAGTGTGCAAAGACATTATATTGAAACAGAATGGCACCAATGAGAATTAAATTGAAGATACTCCATTACGAGTTCTCTCCACAATTCCCTTCTGATTGTTGAAAGACCCTAGAATCCTCTCGGGTGTACATCGGAGAAGGGTGTGCCAAACTATACCCCAAACTGCAGTTACAACAGTTTTCTTGAGAGCTGCGTCGTCTGCCTTCTTTCCAATGTACTATACAGACAGACAGTATAGCCTTTTCATATCAGTAAGTTTAAATCAAATAATTGAGGAAACTATTAATAAGTATTATGAAACTTTAGTTCAGTATTGAATTACACAGCTAGCTAGAAATTAAATCCAGGACTAGTTCGCAGCACACTAACAATTCTTGGGGAAAAGAATCACCAAACCCAAGCATAACTGCAATAAACTGAAGCCTGCTTACCAAGTCCGGTAAAACTCTAATCAAAATGTATATACAAGATAGTCCATACAAATAAGCAGTTTAGTTATTAATAGCTTAAGACCACATGATTCATAACAAGTTTTCTGACATTGATGAGGCTGACTGCCCACACGGTAGTGGTAGGGTTAATAAAATGCAGGCCACAGCCTCTCAGCTACATTTACCAGCTACCACAAAGCACAGTTACAAGTTTGTGACCTGGGGCTCTGAACTCACTCCATACAGGATAGAAACATGTATTAGACAAGGCATACCATAGCTTGTCACCAGTTAAGAAGAAAGCATATTAATTAGTTAATTATTAGCAAATTAATAATAGCTATATGTTGCTAAACCAATGTATAATCTATACCACTTAAACATTAAAATGGCAGCATATTTAAATATTAGAATATTAATTCCGCTTTACATTCCTCACCCTTCTACATGGCTACCCATGGTATCTGAACCAAATATCTTCATAACCACAGCACAGACTTCTAACTTTTCTTTTTAAAGAGTAACTGCAAAAGCAACTGGCAGAATAACACTATTTGCAAGACAACAGCTGAACAGCTGTTATAGGGACGCCTACAGAAAGAGTAAGTACAGCCCGCAGGTTAGTGCACAGAATACAGACAGCAGTGTGAAACATTTAGACAGGCAACAGAGAGACCAGTATAAACCACACCTTATCCCCTTAGTCACATAAAATACCCATTTCTAATCCTAGCTGAACAAAGCTTTGTGGCTTTACCAGTACAGTATTGTAAGCTGTAGTAGTATTACTAGTGCCACAGTCTCTTTCGCTACCTGCAGCATGTCAGGCAGAGAGGCACAGTAGCAGCTAAAGGAACACAAGACTTCCATCTCCATGCTCCCACCCCCCTGCCTCTGAAATCCATTATAAAAATACTTCTTTGGCAGTGACATACTGCTCTACAAAGTTCAAGTTACAATGCTAAAATACTGATGGATGTTTCTTTAGCCTTGTTGATCCCTCTCTAAAATTTACTCAACATGCTTTCATCAACTTCAAAGAGCAGCTGTATTGGTATCTTGAAAGAAACAAAAGGCAATTTTCTTTTTCTCTCCATGAGAATCCAATTTTCCTGAAAAAGGAAAAATACAAGAATCAGACCAGCAACTCTCTTCTCTCAAGAGTGCAAAGGAACAAGCATGTTAATACTGCAAATTTGTAAAAGTTACATGAATCCCATTGAAGTTGAAATTCAGTTACATTATGCTAATATAAAATTCAGTAGAATGTAAGAATATATGCTAATGCAAAACTCTGTAATAAACATTTTATTATCTAGCTACAACAGAATTTTTTGAACACTGGGGAAAACCCTTAAGAAAACTTGTACCCTACCCTAACTATTGGTTCTCTACCACAGTCATTCTCCTTTCTGCCCTCATTTCATGTCCCCTGCCCTGGTCAGCACTGCAGATACTGAAGAAAAGCGCTACTTAACTCTTCTATTCCCCACACAGTCAGCCAAGTTACATGGAGTAAAGAACACACACACAATATACCTGAACAATACATAATAAATTCTATGAGTGATATAAAATTTCAATACTTAAGCCTAGTGGACTCTTCTCCTCCCTCTCTTGAAAGTTTAAGAACAAGAAAGATCAACAAGCCCTGATCTGTTGCCCTCTCTGCTAGGAAGATAAAAAAAGGAAAAATTCTAAGACACCAGGAAATAACTGATGCCTTACCTTATTACTTCAGCAAACAGACAAGGAAAGCTGGGAGTCAGCAGAACATGTAGCTTAAATACTTAAATAACTGCAAGTGGCCCCATAACTCCTAGCTTATTCTAGCTCTACCTCAACGGTGTTGTTTTAAATGACCACACTAAGTGCCAAGTCAAACACAGTTTACCTGATGAGCATAATTAATGACAATCTTCATATAAAATTAAGCTTTAACCATTCCTATAGAACTGGTTAGTAGCAGTATTCACCGCAGACAATTTCTTAATTGAAGCCAGGAAGCCACCTCAATTTCACCACAGGCTAGACCAGCACAAAGTAAACCTTATGTCACTAAAACAACTTGGCTAGGATGCAGATAAAAGCTACCATGCAAGAAACCCGACTACAAGATCACTGTCATGCTGGGGATGAGAAATGCATTGACAAGATAGAGGAAAGGAAAAGAACAACAAAGAAGAGGACGCTTCTCATTTGACACAAAGTACTGTCAGGCCTCAACACCGAGTTTAAGTCTTCTCTCCCTTTCAGAGAAGTTAGGACTTGGCTAGCACCCGCCTGCCATTTGCCTGAGGGCAGGTGCCACGGCCACACCTGGG
>NW_009629603.1:0-12574 GCF_000690535.1 Cariama cristata
AATAATAATAATAATAATAGCTTGGCTGACTGCTTTAAAAAATAATAGTTGGCTTACTTTTTAAATCTGAAAACATTTAAAGGGAGTTCTGCTTCCTGTTGGAATTTTCTTTCTTCTTCCTTCAGAGGATGGCTGTACAATCATTGATTGAAGACCGATGTTGGAAACCTCTGGTAGAGAGGCTCTGCAAAGACAACCTGTGCTCAGTAATTTCTTCCCGTTACTGAGCTATCCCCTGAAACAAATACATAATACCTGCTTTTCTCAGTGGCGATAGGGAGGGCGAGGCACCTGCTGAGGGTTACATGGCTGCTGGCTGAAGATGTTTTGGACCAGTGAAGACCTTCATGTCTTGCAAAATCTTGTTTTGGGAGTTCAGGTGCATCTAGAGCCCAATTCCTTTTCCTAGCTATGTTTCTGTCTCTGTTGTAAATTATTGAGGTGAAAGAATAAAACTAATGGGTCCAGGATAAGAAGATCTGTTTCCGGTTATTGGAAAGGCATAGAGCTGTATTCTTCCTGCTAATTACTCTAGCATTAGAAGAGCTTAATTTTTGATTTTATGAAGGGAATCAGATAGCTGGGAGAAAGTCAGAGAAAAGCTTGTCTCAGAGACTTTCAGGCAGATTTCCAGAGTTGCAGTGGCAAGTGTTGATGGGAAAAGAGAGAAAGATCAGGCAGGGCCTGGCAGTTCAGAAGATCAGTGGTGAAAAAGAGGTACAGTGCCACTCCAATGGAGGCCAAGCCAGAAGACCTCATCCCTTGGTCTGCAGGACTGCTATAAACCACACCCAGCAGAAGTGTGGTGTTTTGGAGCTGAATCCACATCTCCAAACCCAGCCCCTCTGTTCTGAATTGGCAAGGGAGTCCCTAGGATGGGAAAATTCTAGTTAAAAGTCTTTTCACTGTCCAACACTTCAGTATTCATAAGTCAATATTAACACTACTTTGTACAGATACCTGGATGATTTCACAGGCTGCAAAGGTGTTTGGGCTTAATATTTGTCCCATGTGCTCTGCTGATCACTTGTTTGAACAAAGAATCTGCCCTATACGTTCAGTTTCTACAGTTCTTAAACATCTGATTAACTTGAACATATCAGCAATAATAAGCTCATAATGTAGTTTAAACATGGGCAACAAAATAAAATTCATAGCACTTATGTTTTCATGTAAGATTTAATGTTTCTTCCTGGGAGAATGAACCTGATTATTTCAGTAGCAAGTATCTATTTCACTCCTGAGAGACTTTAATTTAGCTGAGCATATGTCACAAATAAAAAATATTATAATTAGACTGAAGAGAAGAGACCTATTACCTTTATTAAGATCTCAATCAGGGCTTCTCACTATCTTAATTCACTGAAGTGAAATTTTACATCATGAGGTAGAAAAGGAAAGATTTAAGAAATAGATTTTTCTAAAAGAAGCTGACATGTTATTTCATGGTCTAATGAGCCTCTGCTGTTCCTTGTAAGCTTTTAATAAACTGTAAAAACACATGGGAATTATTGTAAGACATCCTTTCCTCTTTTAAGACACAAAGGAGAGACTGACTTGCATCATGTTGTGGTTTTTGATTTCAATTCTATCAAATTTAATTAAAAAAAAAAGAAAAAGAAAAAATAGGATACAAGTTTTCTTTTCCTGAGCAATGCGTAACAATGTTTTGAAAAACAGAGTTTTTCCTAACAGTCATGGTATTAAAGTTTTCTCTTTACTGCTTCTCACAAATCCTATGTTCGAGATTCAAATCAATCTGAATTTGTTGAAAGTTTCTGGAAGGCAATAATATCTCAGATGTGATTTTTTTTCCTTAGCTTGTAGGTGCTTTCTTACATGTTTATTTTGTTTTTGTTTTTGTTTTTTGCTTGGTGTCTATGTTTTTTGAGATGAACCTTATCACCTTTCAGTTGCATATGCTTACTTATGTTTACTTGGATATCTGGATATCTTTCACTATTTGGACTGCCTTAGATTTTCCCATGCATTCAGTATAAATTAGCTGGCTAATTTTGTAGGCAGTATTTAATTGAATGCCTTGCTTGTCAAAGAAGGTGGAGACCTGTCATTTAGTGTTAGGCTAGCTTATATCACAGATTTGCATTTCATCTTCTCTGAAAATGTGATGCTGGAACGGTATGTTGCTGTGTAAATCTGGTAGCTTTCTGGTTCTTTGAAAAGGTCTTTATTGTAACTTGCATAACAATCTGTGAAATATATTAAAATTCACTGTTGTTTACTTCACTTTTTTTTAGGCAGAAGGGATGACAGTGCCTAGATGCCTGCTTACTTGTATGCAGAGTTCTGAATGACTGGAATAATCTTATTTTTGAAACTTTTGATATCTCTTGAAATAACTAGCTTTCTAACAGTAGAGACCAACAGATTTGCAGGATGCTTTCAAAGCGGGCATGGAGGCTCTCAGAAATCCAAGCGCCTTAAACTAGTTAGACCTCAAATAAGATTTAAACAGAGAAAAGCAAGCAGTTCAGTGCTACCGGTCTCGTTTGTATCTTTACAAAGCTTTCTTGCTAAGCAAAGGAAAGCCACAGTCTTATGCCTTTGGTCACATGTAGGCCTTGCAGCCCTGGTTATTCTCTGTCACTTCTGAATTTGCGGTTAATCACACAAACCCAAGCACATTGCTGCTGCTTTGCTACCAGCAACAGGCTGAAAGGTGGTTTCTTGGCTTTGTTTTCTGCATGTAGGATGGTTGCTCTAATGAAGCAACACGATATAGCTGTTTTTCTGGTCCAGGCACTTCCAGATATCCTTTCTAATGGAAGTGCTTCATATCCAGTGGTTAATGGAGGAGTGCTGGAAAATGCCAGAGGAAACCGACCTCTTTTCCAACTTTCTTGATGCTTCTTACATTATCTTCTTGTATATCATCCTCTATCTCTGATGATCTATATTACCTTAAAATAAGGGCTTTATGAAAATAAGTTCTCAAGTAACCTGTCACCTCATCTAACCTTTAGAAAAATCAGACATAGTGAAGGAGGAGATTTGACCAAAGGACTATTAAAGTTTAGGGAAAGGCTGAGGCAGCCAGTCAGTGGTCTATTCTGAAATGTGAAACACTATGTTCTTTTATTACCACTGCTCCTGTGCAGTTATCATTGTTGAATGACACAGAATTTCTTTATACATACATGACGTGTTATACACATCAAAACACGATACTGTTCTGTGTGTTCAGTATATGCAGTACCTGGAAAAGATACTGCTTACTTTTGCTATCACACGTGAAACACCACAATTTCAAACTGTAATATTTGCATATGAAGTCTATGGGAGATTCGCTCCTTAGTACAAATAGGAAGTATAAAATAAATCAAAAAAATCAGGAGAGACGAGAATTCAGAGAGACACCAAATTTTTGCTATAACGTATATATATGTTCACGTTTATCTTAATGAAGTAAGAAAAAGAAGCATAAAGAGCTAGTAGTGGTACCATACATTTTATTATATTTTGGTAATGGATTCCTTAAAAACTGTAGTGAAATGAGATTATTATATCTAAAATTACCTTTGAAATCAAAAAAAAAATCAGAATGTCAGAACCGTTGAAAGAGAGGGGGGAAAAAGCTACAAATGAAGTTCAGTAGATGAAAACTGGGAGGAGCTTACTTGTTCTGTCTTACTCTTCCCTCGTCATCTGCTTTTCGGGGTAATATCCTGGTCTAACCGAACCTTTCAACATGGCTACTTTCAGTTTCCGTCATTTCAATTCATTTTCGCATATATCCATTTCTCAGCATGTACCCAGCTTCAAACACTGCAGTAACCCCATTGGATCAAATGGGAAACCTTTTGTCCTCTACGTTCAGTGCATGGTTAAGTTTTCAGAGGATCAAGATGGCACTTAGAGATTGACTTGTTTAGCAATTTAAAGGTAGCATTCAGAATGCAAAAGGGAACAATATGAAACACAGCACCTCTTATTAAATGTTTTTGGGGCTGCAAAACCAGCTACAGTGATACTGTTCTATAATCTGAAGAAAATGCTAGATTTAGTTGTAAAGTCACGGAATCCTTTCATATTTTTGCCCAGACTATTGTATATGAAACTGTTGAGATCAAAGATTAATTATGTGCTGCATAGGCTCTTATGTTATTAAAAACTGAGATAAGCTGAAGCCAAATCTGTTCTATTGCATTTTTAAATGTAGAGAACCATCACTATGAGCAGAACTTCATTCCCTTTTTTTTTTTGTATAGCTATAAATAGGAAATGTGATTTCATCCATTTATAAATGAAGACCTTCATTACTCATTTGTGGTTTGGTATACATACAAGCTAAATCTGTCTTTTCATATGACGCAGAATGAAGATCCCTGTCAGCTGTAATTGCTGTATGTGGAAGACAAGTGCTACATTATTTTTCCCCAGTGGAGTGAATGTTTGCCATGCTTAATATCATAAAATTTGATTTCCCTGTGAGCTAATCAATAATCTGAGGCTAAATACTGCCATTCGTTTCTCATTCTTCACTGTTGACAGGTTGAAATCCCAAAGCACTTACTCCTTTTTGTGAGTATTGTTTTTTGCAGTAGGAGCTACACATATGAATGCCAAATGAACTGTTGCTAACTGAGAGAAGAACTGAGATTCTTATCAATAGAGGACCAAGGAACTGACAGGGACCTGCAGTCCAGCTCTGGTCAGCCACTGGTAATTGTGCAATAGAGCTTTAATCAAGGATCCATAGAACATCTCATCTTCACATCCTGATGTAGTGCAGCTTCAGAATGCTTAAAATCAAATCACAAGAAAGAATAGCCACACCTGAAGTGTGCCAGAGGAAGAGAACAAGAGAGGCCAGATTTTAATAGAATAGCAAGGGAGTTGGAGACTCCACATACCAAATGTGGTGATTGGGTCAAGTTGAGATAGCGGGCCTGATCTATCGACTAAGCCTCTGACAGATCTACCATCTTAAATCCTGTCTCTGGCTGCCTATGATTTCCATGGAAAAACCCCTTCCCACCTCCCAAAATTCTAGAAATTATACATAGAAAGGAGACTATAGGAGAGGTCTTTTCTGAATGCTACAGGAAACTGAAAAGCACAGGAGTAACGTTGTCTAAATGTGGTGCAAATGGATAGTGATCCAGTTTTGTCTTGGATCCCCTGGACAATGCCAAGGTAAAGAGGAAATGTCTTTAAAAGGAAAAAGCAAATCCTGTATTTGATATGGATCTCCTGGGATAAAACAATCTTTTGGGATTCAGATGAATATTACTGGAACCACATGGTTTCCAAAATGGGTTGCTGAAAGTTAATTAATGCTTACATTTGGAGTGAAGCCTTTGGTAATGCTGAAAATTTGTGACTCCTTCATAAAATGATTACTTCAGAATTTTTCTGCATCTACAGTCATCAAATGAGCCAATTCATATGAAGCTGAGCTATATTAGAGGGCATCTTGGACCCAGTATTGAGCATCATCGCCTAAAAATTATCTTGGAGGCATATTCTCTATCAGTGCATGTTTTCCTCCTGCTAGCAGCTTCATTCTGCCGTCTGTGTTAATAATTCTCTGAGGTAATTCTCTCAGGGCACGTCCTGCAAAAAATAGTGCTTAAGCTTCCTTTTCATCTCTGTAGTCCGTGCACCTTGTCTAAATGAGTATTGAGAAGTGCTGGAAGAAACGGGGGAGATTTACCATTGCTTTTCCCTAAGGCTGAGATTAAAAACATTTCTCTTTATGTTGTTCCTTCCAAAGGCAGGAAGTAAAACATTTTCCTCTGCTGTCTGTGGCACAGTTTCTGTGAATATTTATTTAAATAAAACCTGTAATTCTGCTTTCTGGTGACAAGAATTTTTGCTTTTCCCAAGATAATTCAGAGATGTCTGTTTTTTTCTAAGAAAGTTGGTGGAATATGAAAACTTACTAATTTAACAATAAACTTGATTCAGACCAGTGGGGTTTGGCTGCTATTCTGCAAATGTTTGTGCAACACAAAACACATTAATACATATGTTAACTTCAGCGGTTTTCCTTTTTTGCTTGTAAGCAGGTACAGTCTTTAAGTTCCTAGCTAAATCACTGCTTGTATTATAAAATAATAATGTAAATGCTGGGTGCGTGTAGGGTTATTTGTTTTGCTTTGTTTTCAATTTTGAGCATTGGGAATAAAAATATAAAATGAATTTTCACACATCTTTTTATGAAGATCCAGATTCACTTATTTACTGCATGAAACACTATTCTGTACATGTCATAAAGTGTCCGGTTTAACAGATCTCAAGAAATCATCTTCCTTTCCCTGTACTATTTAAGTTTAGCTCTTTGATTAAAAAACACACAACAGGGTTTAATACTTTGCTAGCTCTGTGTCCACAAGATGTCAGTGTGGATTCTTAATTCACTTCTACTCTTACTTTCTGCCTTATAACATTGCCGAAAATAATGGTGACAAACTTGGGCAACCCCTTCTGCAGACATTTCCTTCGAAGCTGAAAGGGGTATTCGTCATGTAAAAATCCGATTATTGACCTGGATCTGATCTTTGCCGTGTAAAGGAACATTTTGATCAGGCTGTTGTTTCTAATCCTTCCCTGGAGGAGAAATACTAAGCTCTGGATGTGTCTGTAGAGCAGCAGAGACCAGAGAAGCTGGTCTGACAGCTGACACTAACAGGGCTGGTGGGTTTGAGCAGAACAGGACATTGCTGAGTGTCCGGTATCCAGTCTGGAGCAGAAACAAGATGCTAATGGCACCGAGCTGTAAAAGCTAACTAAAATTGCTCGGAGACGAGGCTTGTTAGGCTAGGATCATTGCAGTGTTAATGTAGCATAATGATTTTTTTTAACCTGAATTAGTATTTCTTCATTGGCTTGCATTGCATCTTGTGGGTGCTAACACGTAGTTGGGTTTAATTGGTTATCTCAGCCTAACTAATGTTGTTTGGCAATAGGCGCTGCATTTTCTTCTCCTTCTGTTTAAAGCCTATTAAGCTCGGTGATTTTCGTTCAGGTTGTTTACTGTGTCTTGCTATGTACACATCCCTATAGTGGGGGAAAAAGCCAGCAGAATTTGGTAAGCTTTCAATGCCCAAATAGCTGTTGCTTAAATCCCACTGAATTTCATCTGAGTTGCCAGCTTTTGCTGAGGAGAATTCAATTGACCTTAATACTATGGATATGTAGCACATAAGAGGCATTTAACCAAGTCTCACACACCACTGCTTTGAAAGCCTGCTTGAACACTCTGAAGAGATCCTGATAAACATTTTATTAGAATGCATTTTTAATCAAAATAGTTTACTTCATACAGTTATATATAGGAACCATTTAAAATTTTTTTTGCTTTAGATAAACGAACTAAAGTGAACTGCTTAGTGGACTACTTTATAAATGATATTCTTTAAGTGACAGTTGAAGAGAAACAATGGCTTTGAACCAAAATTACAATAGATCTACAGAACACATTTTCTAGCAGCATGCATAAAAAGAATGTGAGTGATATGCCTTGTATAGCAGAACATGGGTTTATTTCAAATATGTCCCTCAGGGTAAGGCAAACAGCAGGGAATCTACATCTATCAAAGCCAAAGCTGCTTTTCTAGGCAATTAAAAATAAGTTTAAAAATGTATCCTTTGCCTATCATAAGGAAGATCATAATTTTTTCAGTAAACATGGAAGTGAAATAATACAATAAGAATGTTAAAGAAGAATTCAGGTTGCAAATGTAAATATATATTTTAATTGTGTTTCATAAAACACATTTTTCTTGTACTATTGCATTACATCCAGATGTTCTTTAATCTGATTTTTGTATCACAACTTTCTGTGTATTTGCAATTCTGGTCATCCTTAAACGTAGCTTACTGTATTAGTGGATAAGCTGGGAACTAAAGGTGTGAGAGTCTGAAGAAACATGGTGTGCTTCCCATGTTTATTACACTGTGAAAAGCTGCACCGTTGCTTAAAATAAGATGATGAGATATTAGATCTCAGATATTTGTGGGGGAAAGTTCTTTGTAAATGTTAAGATGGTATACCACTGTTCACAACTAATAATTTGACTCTTTGAAGTTTTATCAATCTTCAACTATTTATTACTTGCCTGGCATGTTTTCAATATTTGTGTTACAGAAGCCTTCTCTCATATTCCCTTTGTCAGGGACCTTAGGAGTAGATATGACAGAAAGTTCCCAATTTGAGAACATACTCAGGTGTTCTCGTGGGTCTCACTGACTCAAATGAAACAAGGATGGTCTGGGATTTCAGCCCATGCAAACATCTTTTGTTTCATGCAACTTTCACAGAAGAAAATGTCAAGTGTAGAATATAATTCTTGTCAGTGCCATGTGTTCTGCTTACTCAGCTGAATAATTAGTCTGTCTTTGCTATAGATTCAGTCTTTGGTACTGAACACTTGTTTTTTGCTGTTTTGAAACAAGATCTCAATTCCTGAAAAACATGATTCTGTGATGATAGCTGTTTAATAGCCCTTTATTGCATAGATAAGTTCACTGTCTTTGGCAGGTGTATGTGTATATACTGCTTTTGACTCTCTATCTCTTTTTTCCATGTATGTTAGCAAGTAGGATTCTCCCATCGGTAAAACCATTGTAATTTTCAGGTGTAATGTACGATGTCAGTTCAGAGAAATAGCTTTCAGCTTCTATAACAAATAGGAATATTCTTTTAAGATGCTGCTATCAGCAGTAGCCAACTGGACTATCATGTGTTGATAGATGTTAGCAGGAGATTAAGGACAGCTATATAGCCCATAGCTTTAACCTCATCAGAATACTTGTTACTTCAGTGAGGTTTTGCCTTATTCTCGATTGAAGGAATTGCTGAAGGAAGCTAATGCCTTGCTGACTGCTTCTTTGGGTCTGAGCTTGCAGACCAGTAGCTGAAGAAGCTTTGACGACCTGCATAAGGGCAAAATGACCCTTTTCAATAGGTATGGAATCAACAATAAAGACGCTATTCTGACTGATGAACTTCTCAATACATGTGACCATATTTTGAGATGGTCAAATTACCACGTTTGAGTAATACTGAATACAATTTTCCATCTGATCTCTTAAGGAAAAGAAGTTAAGTCTTTTGTTACCCTCTTAATTCCTCCCTAAAAATATGAATCTTTTAGACAGTTTAAATAAAATTAAAAGGATGTGAAAAACACCTCCAAGATAATTAAATTCCTTCAAGCTCCACAAAAGTTGCGAGGAGAAAGAGTCAAATCACTTCCCCTCATGGAGAAAAAGGCAAGTGGTATGTCATGGAAGGGCAACACAGAGGGCATGAGCAGCTCAGGATGTTTCTAGAGTGCATTGCTGATAACTTGCTGACATAGGTGACCAAGGACCTGATGACAGGAGGTGCTGTGATGGACCTTATTCTAACAGAAAAAGAACTGCCTAGGGATGTGAAGGCTGAGGGCAGCCTTGACTGCAGAGGCGATGAGCTCAGGAGTGGAATTCAGGATCTAGAGATGAGGGATCAGGGCAAAAAGCCAGATCACAAGCTTTCACTTCAGGAGAGAAGACTTCGGTCTATTCTGGGACCTGCTTAGAAGAATGCCATGGGAGGCGGCCCTGGAGGAAAAAGGGAGTCCAGGAGAGCTGGTAGGTTTTCAAGCATCACCTCTGCCAAGCTAAACAATTTTCCAACTCCATGTGCAGGAGAATGGCAGCAGGCCTGCATAGATGAACAAGTAGCTCCTAACTAAACTCAGAGTAAAGAAGAAACACACAGAAGGTCAGAGCTGCTTCAGGTAACTGGTAAGGAGAGAAGAAATCTAGAAACACAGTTCAAGTGTGCAGAGATGGAGTTAGGAAAGCCAAAACCCATCTGGAATTGAATCTGGAAGGGATCAGGAAGTACCACAAGATGGGCTTCTACAAGTTCACTGGCAGCAAAAAGAAGATGAGGGAAAACATGGGTCCTTTGCTGAGCTCGGGAGAACCTAGTGACAAAGTAGGTGGAAAAGGCTGAGGTACTCAATGCCACCTTTGCCTCAGTCTTTACTAGTAGGATTTGCCATCAGGAATACTAGGCCCCTAAAACAGTGGGAAAGCCCAAAGCGAGGAAAACTTAGTCTGAGTAGAGGAGAATTAGGTTAGGGAAAATTTAAACAAACTGAATATTTGGGACCTGATAGGATGTACCCACGAGTATGGAGGGAGCTGGCCAATGTCATTGCCAATTTTCTTTGAAAAGTCATGGTGATCAGGGAAAGTTTCTGAGGACCTGAAGAAAGCAAATGTCGCTCCTATCTTCAGGAAGAACTAGGAGGATCTGAGTCATCTTCACCTTGATTCTGGGGAAAGTGATGGAGCAACTAATCCTGAAAACCATTTACAAATTTATAAAAGATGAGAAGGTGATTGGGCAAGTCAGTATGGATTTAGTGAAGAGGAAATCATGCCTGGCCAACTTGATTGCCTTCTGTGAGGACTAGCTAGGTGGATAAGGGCAGAGGACTGGGTGTTGTTTTCCCCGACTTTAGCAAGGCTTTTGACACTGTATCCCATAACATACTCATAGACAAAGTATGAAGCACAGACTAGATAAGTGAACAGTGAGGTGGACAGAAAACTGAACTCAAAGGGTTATGACAGGCCAGCCAGAGGCCAGTCAATAGTTGTGTACCCCAGGGTTGATTATGGGGCAAATAAAGTTTTAATATTTTCATTAATGACCTGGTTGGTGGCACAGACAGCACCCTGAACAATTTTTTAGATGATATCAAACTGGGGGTTACACCAGATATCACTATGACGTACCAGTTTGTTGTGTTGCCATCCAGAGGAACTGCATCAGATTGAAGTAACGGTCCAACAGGAATTCTCTTGAAGTTGAAGAAAGGGAAATGCAAAGTCCTGCTTCTGGGGAGGAATAACCCCAGGCACTGGTGCACTGAGGGCTGACCAATTGCAAGGCAGCCTTACAGAGAAGGCCCTGGGTGTCTCAGTGAACACCAAGTTTAACGTCAGCCAGCAATGGGCCCTTGCGGCATAGAAGGTCAATAGCCTCCTGGGCTGTGTTAGGAAAATGTTGCTAGCCCGTCAAGGGAGATTATTCTTCCCCCCTACTCAGCACTGGTGAGACCACATCTGGAGCACTGTGTCCAGTTCTGGGCTTCCCAGTACAAGAGAGACATGGGCTTAATGGAGCAAGTCGATTGAAGGACCATGAAGATGATGAAGGGAGTGAAGCGCCTGTCATCTGAGGAGGGTCTGAGAGAGCTGGGACTGTTCAGCCTGGAGAGAAGGCTCCGGGGGGATCTTACCAGTATGGATTGATATCTGGTTGGAAGTAGTGAAGAAGACAGAACCAGTCTTTTCAGTGGTATCCAGTGAATGAACAAGAGGCAATGCGCACAGATTGAATTACAAGAAATTCCATTTAAACCTAAGGAAAAACACCCCAACACCATGTGGGTGGTCAACCACTGGAACAGGTGGCTCACAGAGGTTGCAGAATTCCCTGTGTGGATCTCATCATGTCATTGATTTTTAAAGACAGCTCCTATCTGACTTCAGAAATTAATCCCACTTAAGAACTAAGAGCATAATTTGCACTCAAGTTCAATGTTATGATAATGTCTCCTCTCTGTTAGCACGGGAATCACCCACTACTAGTCTCAGTAGCTATTTTTTTTGCATCAAGACACTTATGTGTTTTTTTTTTTAAGGTTGAGACATCTGATCGGCTTCACTCTGAAATGAGATTTAAAAGTGCTTCCTGTTTATTTTAGATATGAACTACTTTGGAGAAGACTGACTTCATGTTTGAAATTCAGAAGTCAGATCTCTACTACTTATAACCAAGTCAATGTATGTAATATTCTCTGGACATAAAAAGGCTGCAGTATCCATGCAAAGTTGTCATTTCAAGGTTGCCTTTCTGCAGGTCCATTTTTCAATTAGTGCAATGAGGCATAACGTAACTGAGGCAGAACTCGCATCGATACCGCTGCTAACTCCGTCACACTTGCTATGCTAATTCCCACACAAAGCCCAGACTGATACCACCATTTCCCCATATGCCCTTACTTTACTGCTTGCTTTACAGACATATGCAAGGTAGTGAACTTCATTTACTGTCTCCACAATCTCTAGTTGTCGTAAGTTATCTGTAGACAGAGAGCCGCAAACCAGCTAAAGAAGAGGGTGAAATTCCACTCACAGCCAAACTTAAGTTATCTGTAGACAGAGAGCCACAAACCAGCTAAAGAGGGTGAAATTCCACTCACAGCCAAACACTGATGCAGAAGCCACCTTTAGTAACTTCAGTGCTCCAAGTGTCTCCCTTAGGAAGAAAGCCTCCCACAGTGATAAAGAATAACCTCTCATCAGAATATCTGCAAAAGTTTCTCCAAATGTAGAAGTTTATTTTTCTAGAAGGGAGGGAGCTGGGGCTGTTCAGCCTGGAGAAAAGGAGGCTGAGGGGAGACCTTATCGCCATCTACAACGACCTGAAAGGAGGTTGTAGTGAGGTGGGGGTTGGTCTCTTCTCCCCAGTAACTAGCGATGGGACAAGAGGAAATGGTCTCAAGTTGCGCCAGGGGAGGTTCAGGTTGGATATTAAGAAGAA
>NW_009629603.1:12722-15506 GCF_000690535.1 Cariama cristata
AGGTTGGACTTGATGATCTTTGAGGTCTCTTCCAACCATAATGATTCTATGATTCTAGGTTTACTCTTCATGCTCAGTAGTTTGGCCTTTATAAAAGATGGCCATGTAACTTCTGAATTCAGTGTCCATGACTTTTGCGGAAATAATAATGACCTTCATGCTCAGTAGTTTGGTCTTTATAAAAGATGGCCATGCAACTTCTGAATTCAGAGTCCATGACTTTTGCGGAAATAATAATGACATCAACCCTTATAAACGTACACTTAGTCTAAAATAAAATCCAAATTTTGTCAATGTTGTCTAAACAAACTCCATAACATTATTTCAAGATGTTATCTAGAAAAAGAATTAATCACACTAAACTTATCCATGATTTTGTTCTACTGAAATTTTAATATGATCCCCTACAGTTACACATATTTCTTTGGGTCTTATTCAACTGGAGAGTTGATGCTATGATGGAAATATGGTCTTACCTTAGAGGAAAGCAGAGGGTGCTCTTGTCATTACAGTACTGCCCAGAGATAGAAGGAATCTGGAGTTAATTCCAGTGTTTTTCTTAAGCTTCCTGTATGATCACTGGCAAGTTGTTTTGGATGAAAATTACTATAATAGTGTCAGAGCTGAAGTTGTACCAAATGCTTCTAACTCCCCCTGCTAATTTCTGTGATCTTTGTTCTCAAGCTAGGGTAGAAATTCTTCTGTACTGTTCTTTGTCTTCCTGAATATTTAGATTATAAGATGTTTGGTTCATGGGTTGACTCTTAATGCATGTTTTTATCATGTTTACCCTCAATAGCACCACTGTCTGGTTGGGGAATTTTAATAGGAATAACTAAGCATAAAAATCTTCCTAACAAGTTGAAGAGGGTAAATTGTAATGACACATTCAGTAATACTGCCAAACTACATACCTTTCATCTCATTTAATTAGAAAGATGCTGTGCCTACACAAACAGTTAATGCATTAGTAAGGATTGACTTAATTTATTGAAAAGTGCTGCAAAAGACTTCTGAAGCACTATTACCTTGCTCTGAATCCTAGAGTAACAACAACAACAAAAGTCCTTGTTCAATCCGTGTAGCTTTGGGACCTGCTTAACAGATGCCGATAAGCCTGTTGGAAGGCTTTATATAAATCAATGCAAACCAAAATAAAATCCATAAGATAACCCTTAAGCAATTGGTTAATCCTTGTTATTCCCTGTTGTCTGGGCCAGGAGTTTAATCAGACTTCTCGAGACCATGACAGTGTGTGTCTCTGAAAATCAGAGTGTCACTGACATTGTGTTATTGGAATAAAAATATACCTGTTGCTGCTGTAAATGACTATTTAATATCCAAAAATGGGTCTGGTTTCTGAGAGATCAGTGAGAAGTAGTTTATCTTTTGTCACAGGGGAATTTATGATTATGCCTTAATCTTATTATAGATCTCAAGAAAATCAAATAAAGTCTTATTATAGCAATAGAGTTGCACAGAGACAGTGTAGTTTAAGGTTTTGTTGGTGTATCCATCATAAATCTTTTATTCCAAGGAGGTATAACTCAGTTGTATGTGTTGGTTCTGAGCTAAAGTGTGGAAAAGTGATCTTATCACTATGGGAGATTATTTCCAAACGCAGTTCCAATGAAATAATTTTTTAGTGTGTGAATGATAAGATTCAGCAGAGTATAACTTTACCAGCGGCAGATATCTATATTTAGATTTTGTTTCATTAAATACAGACAAGTAAAAAATCTATTTCTCCTTCCACAATTGCTAAGGAGAAGATATGTTCAGGATAGCTGAACTCAGAACATCTCGGAGCACCTAAAAAAGGAGGGCTAATCCTGGTCTCATTGAAGCCTGCTAAAGATTTCCTGTTGACTTTAGAAGGGCAGAGATTTTAAGCTGTATCATTACATGCTCACTCAGAAACAGAATTTTTTTTCCACTCCCTGTCTGACTGACTGAGAATTTTCATCATGATTTACATTGTTTATTATTGATGGCAGCAGTGTAAAGTGTCAATTGAATGTAATTTGCTTGGAGAGGATGGGTTGCCTAGTAAGATACGTGCAGGACCTTGTCCAGTCCCACTGAATTCACTAGCAAACTTTCTGTTGACTTCAACACCCAGAAAAACTGGTGTTTAAATATTAGAAGGAAGATATGCACAGATAGTAAAAAAAAAAAAAAAAAATAGAGGATTTTTCAGTGGTTTGGGATTATCTAATAGTTTTGATTGTCACTGCTGATCCAAATCAGATGGTATTTTAAAGTACCAGGACAGCATCCAGATGTTGCTTGTCCTAAACCCAGTATTTCTTAGGGTAAAAAACCAACACTGGATGTTTGCAGATTTGGAAAAATGAAAAAAAAAAAAAAAAAAAAAGTTGAGATAACTTAAAACCAAGGCAAATACATTTGACATTTTCCAAAAACTTTTGACAATTAGAAGAAAAGTTTGTCATTAAAAGACTAGATTGAAAAATCAAGTTTAGAGTTACAGAATGGACATGATAAAATGCCTTCCTGGAAAGAATGCTATTTACAAATGATTGTGTATTTGATATCCTAGATGGCTTTTAGATCAACCAAATTCAAGTTCAGTGTTTATTTTACAGTAACAGTCAAGTAACAAGGAAAACCAAGAAATATAATAATGACTAATAATTTAAACATCTACTATTTACCTCACTAAGACAATACAGATGATTCTAAATGGAATTATGTGGTGTTCTGTTAATGCACACCTCTGGTTTACGGCACTCTTGGACAGTGCATGCATGCTTTTAATTC
>NW_009629603.1:15524-19686 GCF_000690535.1 Cariama cristata
ACTGGTAACATAAAAGGGAAATTTAGAAGATATTTCAGGAGATTTGATAGCAAAGTGCCTAAATCTCATTCATTTTAAGGTCTTTTGAACATCTTGACTCATTTGAGAGGAGAAAATGACAGGGCGGGTGTTCTCCTAAACCCTCCAAACCTTTGAGTAGGTACTTCTGATCTGTAACTCTTGGTTATAGATTTTTGATGAAAAAACTGATATTACCATTTTTCATTTAGATTAATCTCAAAATCAATCATAGACCATGTACTCTGTTCCCTACCTCATTTGTGTCATATCAGCTGTATCATACTTGACAGGGGTTATCTAGCCCATCCTTAAAGATCTCTGATGCTTAAAGACCCTGAAATTCCCCAAGAATTCAATGCTTTGCTTATCCTTATCTTTATCCTTATCCTTATCCTTGTTCTCCTGACAGCTAATCTGAATATTCCCTTGTGCGTTTGACGTTCCCCAACAACGTGGAGAACAGACAATGCCACTCCTCTTTGGAAGAGTCATATAGAAATACACTGAAAAGTGTTGATCTGTCTTCATGACCTCGTCACTCCTTTCCCATCTCCACTCTGATTTCTGAACAAACGGGAACTTTTTGTAATTCATCATTGTTCCCAGTTATCATTTTCTAGCTCACGCTCTGCTTGGCCAGAACAGGTTTGTGCAGGCCCTATAGATATGAGTATATATACGTATATATTTGCCTTTCATGCTGTTTGCATATTTTGCAACATATTATTGCTCAGTTCTTTCTCAGCTTCCAATTCAAAATAACATCCTACTTTTCTCTGAAAAACTGTCACCTGGCAGCTGTTTACCTGACTATTTTCTCTTTAGTACAATAGGCTCTTTATCTGTAATGATACAGAGGTATTTTCTTTTTTTCCCCAGACAATTTTTATTTTTCCAGTTTATGAACACCATTTTCTAAGCCTGTCCTTCAGGTTCCAGATAGTCATTCTCAGCTTAGCATCTTCAGTTTTAACAAGGATAGTCTCTTTTTCATCATCCAATTTATCAACAGAAATACTGAGGAGTGCCAGGTTGAGGGATTTCTAGTGTAATGATGAACAGTAATCTTATAAGTAAGGGGTTTTTTTCAGACAATTTTGTACTCTTTTGTAACCTTTATAATACTCCATTATTTTGTTAATGAAAAGTCATATGAAACAGTCAAGAGCCTTAGCAGAAGGGAAGATATTTGGGTTAAATTGCTTTTCCTGTCACAGGAGGAATGGGGATATTGTACTTGACAAACTCATAAACTTGCTGCTAGTCATCCTGTAATCCACTAGATGGATTAGAGACTTTTTCTTTGTTCTAGTGTTTTTCTGGAAGTAGAATATGACAGATCTGTAATTCTAGTGTAGAAACTCCATCTTTTTTGATCTTGTGATCTTCTTTCCATAGATTCTCAAGGATACTTAGTAGCATTATCCTTTTTAGATAATTCTACTTCAAAGAAAGAGTAAAAAGTGAAATGGGGAAAATAGTGAAAGTAGGAGCATTTTTATGTTTATATTTTTTGTCCTTTTAAAAAGTTTCATTGAAGAACTGCATGAAAGTGGTTTTGTGTTTTGTTTGGGGAGAGTTCACCTTTACTATCTTGATACATCTTTGCAATTTGATCGAGGCTTGTAGCCCCTCATAGACTTGAACACCAAGGAAATACAGAAGAAAATTTTGTTTCTCTCCCCACAGAATTTGCAATCTAAGTTGACATACTCTTGCTTAGGCTGATGGATAAATCAGTCCATGAAACCCCTAGATGAATTTGATGTTTTGTGGCTGCATCAGCAGTAGCAAGTATTATAGTAAAGTCAGAATGAATTTGTGGAGTAGTTATGCTATAGATCTGACATCCACACAATGTGTATTTCAAAGATTTTACTTCAGATTAACTCAAGTATGGCCAGATTGACCAAACGTGCCCTGGCATTGGCATGATGAGATGTGCTTTGGTTTAGTTTCATCTGAAATGAATCTAGTTCACGTGCTCTGGGGCTACACTGCGACCCAAACCAAAACACAGCAAGTAAGGGGAAATTAAGAGATTTCCTTCTGCGGTGCAGTCCTTAATATCACTAAAGCATTATGTGTTTTCTAGGGATACTCCCATAATATTTGGATAATGAGTTGGCTGGTATCCCTGGTGTTAAAAGACATCAATTAACTTTAAGGAGTTCATAGTCAGTTCAATAGTCCCTTATACATCTAGCCACTATTACTCTTGGGTTTCAAATATGCTGTGGGGGTCACTTTTGTAGGAACACGTAGATTCTATATCTTCCTTCTGCCTTGCTTCAAGGCTGAAAAACTGAAATACTGTTGCTTTCTCTATGTTTGAGCATCTTCTTTCTGCCTTGCTTCAAGGCTGAAAAGCTGAAATACTGTTGCTTTCTCTATGTTTGATTTGCTTTGCCAAAACTCACTGTATGGTCTGTGCTACAGATAAATCTGAGGAGTCTACAGTGTGGCAAAAAGTCCAGCAAAGTCTAGAACTATAAAGCTTTTTGTGATCATTGTGATTACTCAGTCTAGTTAAATGAGTCTTGCTATGTGTGAAATACAGAGACTATGCTGAGGAGAGTGTGTGTATGTATATGTTCGTGTACAGACATATGTGTAAGTGGTTTTTTCCCTTTGTTTACTGTGCCTTTATGCATGCCTTGTAGCAGCACAGTAATGAATGAAGAAAGGACATCGTTAAACTATTCAGCTAACGAAACATCTTCAAATTAGTTGGTGGTTTTCTTTGCTCCTTGTAAGGGTGTTGTGTATAATGTGCAAGGAGGGTTTCTTTTATAGTAGTGTTCTGCCAAGGCAGAGGAAAAACTACATCCCTTCAGTGCATGCCATGATATCAATGACAGGAAAGATCCAGGGTGAAGGCCGTATGTACTGTTCTCCACTTGCCTGGCAAGGTTTTCAGGGGCATCGAGATGCTGCCGTTGTAAAAGCAATTGCAGCTCTATAGCAAAAGAGGAGCAGGTTCAAAGCTACTCAAGAGGCCGGATTAACGTGGCCATTATTTAGGTCACATATAACAGGGCCCTGATATGCATTAAGGAGGCATTTAGCTGGAGCGGTGACTAAGACTTGGCACAACTGCTCCTGGCTGTTCCATCAACCCTTGCAGTGAGGTCATGGTGTGGGGTTCCATGTCACTTGATGCAAACACAGATGGGGTTTGCAGATATCCATCCATTTACAGTCCTGGGCTCTGTTCCTCTCAGAAATGTTGCAGGCTGCATTCATCCTGGAGGCACTCTCTGTGCCATCTTCCTCATTTCTGCCGGCCCCAGCCTGCTGTGTAGGTGCTTCTCCCACATGAGCACATTTTCCAAGGAAGGACCATCTGCTCCTCTCTCTGATGGCCTCCCACTATATTGAAATACCTTTAAGAAAGATAGATCACTCTCCTGTCTTTTGTTCAGCCATATTCTTTTGAATAATAGTAGTTTACAATCCACCCACAATAAGCTGTGAGCAAACAAGTACAGCAGTTCCATCACCTGGCATAGCTCACAAAGACAGTATGGGAAAGGGGTGTGCTGGTCTTTATACTTGTCTTAGAACTGCACATACAGCTTTGGTGCAAAATCAGGCATCATCAGACCTCCCAAAACTATGGCAAATCTGTCTGAGAGCTATGTGTCTAAATGCCGTGTGATGGATTTTCATAATGCAACCTGTAGTAGAAGGAAATTTGTAGCCCAGAAAAACTATGGGAAAGAAGTGCTCCTGCTGTGCCGGTTAGACTGTCATAAGTCTATGGCCCCTGATGAGATTCACCCCAGAGTAATGAGGGAAGTGGCAAAAGAACTTACCGAGCCTCTTGCAATCATCTACCAACAGTCCTGGTTAACTGGAGAAGTTCCAGCAGACTGGAAGCTAGCGAATGTAACGCCCATCTACAAGAAGGGTCGGAAAGACAATTCGGGGAACTTCAGGCCTGTCAGCCTGACCTCGGTGCTGGGGAAGGTTATGGAGCAGATCATCTTGAGTGCCATTACATGGCACATGCAGGAAAATCAGGGAATCAGGGCCAACATGGATTTATGAAAGGAAGATCATGCCTGACCAATCTGGTTTCCATTTATGACAAGGTGACCCACTTGGTATATGAGGGAAAGGCTGTGGATGTTGTCTA
>NW_009629604.1:0-17614 GCF_000690535.1 Cariama cristata
GGGTTGGGTCTCACCAGAGCAGAGGGGGAGAATCCCCTCCCTCAACCTGCTGGTCATGCACCTTTTGATGCAGCCCAGAATACAGTTGGCTTTCTGGGCTGCAGGCGCACATTGTTGGGTCATGTTGAGCTTCTCGTCAACCAACACAGAGTCTCAGAATCATCAGGGTTGGAAGGGTCCTCTGGAGAGCATCTAGTCCAACCCTCCTGCCAAAGCAGGTTCACCTAGAGCAAGCTGCACAGGAACACATCCAGGCAGGGCTGCTCTCAATCCATCCTCTGCCCAGCCTGTATTTGTGCTTAGGATTGCCCCAACCCATGTGCAGGACCTTGCATTTGGCCTTGTTGAACTTCATGAGGTTCGCACAAGCCCACCTCTCAAGCCTGTCCAGGTCCCTCTGGATGACATCCCTTCCCTCCAGTGTGTTGACCACACCACACAGCTTGGTGTCGTCAGCAAACTTGCTGAGGGTGCACTTGATCCCGCTGTCTATGACATTGACGAAGATAGTAAACAGCATCTGTGGGATGGACTGAGGTTCCCCTCCCCTAGCAACTGTAGTTTAAAGCTCTCTTCACCAGCTTGGCAGGCCTATGACCAAAGATGCTCTTCTCCTTCTCTGACAGATGGACCCATAAGCCCCCAGTAGACCAGGCTTCTCAAAGCAAGTCCCATGGTCTAAGTGGCCGAACCCCTGGCTGTGGCACCAGTCCAGTAACCATTCGTTGATTCATCAGATTCAACTGGCCCTTTCAAACCCCTTCCCTTCGACCAGGAGGACTGATGAAAAAACTACCTGCACTCAAAAGTCCCTTACCACCGCTCCCATGGCTCTGTAATCCTTCTTGATGTTTCTCAGACCACTCCCGGCTCTATCACTGGTGCCCATGTGAAACAACAGCAGTGGATAATAGTCAGTGGACTGTATGAGGCTTGGCAGTCTCTTGGTGACATCTCCGATACAAGGCCCCAGTAAGCAGCACACCTCTCTAGAGAGTGCATCAGGTCGGCAATGGGTGCCTCCATACCCCTCGGGAGAGAGTCACCTACTACTATCACCCATCATCTTTTCTTAGTTGCGTTGGTTGTTATATGGCAGGCAGACTGGGCTGCCTTACTCGGCTCCAGCATCTCTTCTGATGTGACACGTCCCTCCTGTTCAGCCTGCAGAGGGGTGAAGTGGTTCTACAAGGGTACCTCAGGCTTCAAGGGCAGTCTCTTCCTCCTGCAGGTCTTTGCCATTGCAGGCTTCCATTCTTCTGCATTATTGGTCCCCCTCCCTTTGGCGTGCACCAGAGGGCAAGTTTTTGGCTGTTTGGCTGTGGGCTGCAGATCCACTGCAGGCTGCACTTGGAACCAGCTCTCTAGCTCCTTCTCAGCCTCCCTGATATTGCGCAGCCTTCTCACCGCCCCCTGCAGCTCAGCCACCTGCTGCAGAAGGTCCTCCCCCGGGCACACCTTTTAGAGGCAGGTCTGCTGCCTGTCCTTGCCCCAGGAGAAAGGTCCAGGCACTTCCTGCAGTCTGAAGTCTGCACTGTAGCCTTGCCCTTCAACAGCTCTGTCTGGGTGAAGGCATCAGCCATCACGAGGGTAGATGGTGCAGCCTCCCCAGCTGGAGCTGCCACCTTTGCTCTCACAAGAATGCCCACCCATGTATAAATATATAAAAATTTACAATGATTCAAACATGGCAAAGAACAAGTGACAAATCTTAAGTTACAGGCCTGCAAGTGAATATAGTAAATTGGGTGATTTCTTCCACAGTTCTGCAAAACCTGTGCTTCCCCACAAGTGCTCCTTTACTATTTCCATTTCAGAACTCAAGACAAGCACTTACTCTACTATTGATACGTTAAACTGGACAATAGTTAAGTTCTGCAAGTGTTGATCTAGCTTCGTAGATACTATAGTAGCGTTTTTTTTTTGTTTGTGGTTTGTACAATACTTACATGAGATGAAAATAGTTTGGAATTGGAGGCATATGGCTCTCTAAAAACTCTGATAATGAGATTTAGTTCCCTTATGTATTGTCGAACCTCTGCCATAAATGACTTCACTAGGTCGTAATAGGTTTGCTCCCCTGAGGTAGAGGGTTCCTCATCAGATAAAGTTAATGCACTTAAATCTTCTACATCTTGATGGAACATATCCATTAATACCTAGGGAGCAAAGAAGGTGAAATCCACAAAGTGAGAACAACTTCTTTTCAAGATCTACCAGTAAGTTACCAGTAAAGGAAATCTATTATTCCCATGAAATCAGACTGATGAGCAGTAAGATTTATGTATTATAATTCTGCAATTGGTTGGGCATTACAAAAGCAACATTCATTGCTATAAATTTGCAAGTCATTGGTTGCAGTGGCAATTTCTGAAGAATTCCCAGTCATTTAGACCATTCCAGGCATCTCTCCAAGAAAGCGGTCCTAAAATCACTTACAGTTTTAAGGGGTCTACGAAGTATACAGACACATATAGCTTTTAGCTGTATTCTATCACTCTGAATTGGCTGTTCATAATCTGTTTCTGGAGAAACTATATTATCTGAAGTCAAAAAGTGTGTGCATTTTGGCTTTCCAGCTTTAGCTTAACCAGGAAGTCACACATGATCTTGCTCAGAACCCTGTAATCTATCTGCGATGAATACTGGCCTGCCCACACACCGTACATGGCCCGGTTTCTGTCCTTAATAACTCCTGAGTTCTCTTGTTAAAATGGACCCTCAAGGATGGGCATCAGCTTCAGAAAAGGTGGCAGTCACACTGTTGAACTACATAGACAAAAGGACCTCTAAAAACTTTGACTACCAGAGGACCCAATTCATATCCAAGCAAGGCTTACCAAACGTAAGCAATTAATAATTTGAACTTCAAGAAGAGTTGATCACCAAACACTTCTTCCAAACATGGTATCTGAGCGAGAAGTCATTACAATGACTTTGCAAGTGGCAAACAGAAATCACACTTCGGGTTGCTTCCATGATACTCAAAAAAACAAACCTTAAAGGTAAACTAAGTTGACTGCAAATTAGCAAAAGGCATCCTAATTTGAAGTATCTTTAGCAGAAAGAAAACCTAAAGAGGGTCCGCAAACAATCTACAATGACATTAATGGTGTTAACAACAAGCCAGCATACAAGATCACCTTGTCCTGGGATAGATAGATGAGACAGTATTTATAAGCAAATCTGCTGCCCAGAGCTACACCTCCTCCAGGAAGTCAGGAAGTGTAAGAAACAATACACATGAATTTCAAAATAAATGAGAACTTAAATGTCGCTTGCCAGCCTCCTTTCTGAGCAGATGGAGGTGAAGCCATGGCAACCTACACCTGTTGCTGCAAACTGACATGACTGCTGTCAATCACTGACAAGACTGAGGAAAAGATTGCAGGATCAAAGCTGTAAATATACTCTGAGAGCCACAGGAGGGAAGGCTAACACATTAAACATGAACTAGAGTTTTTAAAAGGCAGAAAACAGAATGAAAAAGTGTTTTTCAAAATAATTATAAAATTGGAGATCAGGAACTAAACTTCTGAATAAGCCACAAACATGACATTTACCCTGGTATTTACAGTAAAAGTCTTCTTTCTTTAAAGCACGTCACAGGCACTTCTCCAGAAGACATGTCAGTTAACCAAGCCATTGACTACTGATATTAGACAAATGAGCTATTCTGCAAGAGAAAACTTGGGGATCTATAAGTTCAAGAGATGGTGTGGTAGGTTCATCAGACTTGAATATTGGAAGAAACACACCTATCTAGAGCAGTCATTCTTCACCGAAGTCCTGTCCTAACACTCCTCAAAAATACACAGGTCTAGGGAGGAGGGAAATGGGCACACAGCAGGTTCTTTCTCCTAGTAAGTCAAATGTCCCTGCTACACATCCTGAACTTAAGCTTCTCTGAAAGCAGAACAACGAACATTTTGCATTAAGACTGACTTCGTCTGAAGCTCTAAGAACAGAAGGTGATTCATCTTTCAAAGCCAGTGAAAGTACATGGAACTCAGGTTATAAGGAGAATGCCGACATTCTGGGGAACGGGACGTTATAGGGTTATTACTGTAGGAAATTGCATGAAATAATGCAGGTATTCAAGGAGGCCCCAACATTTGTAACTTCACTTCATGGATACAGTTCGAGCACATACTTGAGCTAGAAGATTCCAGGCTGTATTCACAAGGTGCATATCTCACTATTATGAAATCCACAGAAACAAATTAAAGTAACTATACACCACATACTGAACTTAGAGCAATCAGAAGCAGACAGTAGAAGAAAAACAGCTTGCATTTTAATGGAGTTTGGTTTTTTGCAGACAAGGCAAAATTTTCCAGATGGATGGATGGCACAAAAGCAAGTGTGAAAGTGCTTGAGGAAAAAAAGTGGCACACTGGGCCAAGAAACCATTCTGGTTGTTTTGTTTCAAACAATAAAACCAAGCAGAACACATGTTATGGGTATGAACGTAATATACTATGAAGTTTCTTGATGCAACTGGAAAGAAAAGACCTTGGGAGCACCTTTCAACAGCTTGTTCTGCTGAGGCAGTACAGTAAACCAACAGGCTTGCTTTACAGCCTTTCAAAAGTTTCTTCTGTGTACGTATCAAAGAGTTCCTCCAATGTAATGTAATGAAAGTTCCTAACTCAATTTCATCACGTATCTTCTGCTCACCACCTTTCCTAAGACAGAAAGAAGCATGCAGCAACAGCACTTGTTCCTGTTATTATTCTATGACAATTATTCAAACATACACCTTCAAACCCTGCCCTAATGACCCAGACAGGCATGACCAAAAGAAGAGTGACAAAGACTACTGTCCTGACTGAGAAGTACTTGACTCTTGAAGATCTCACCAGATATCTTGAGAGAGTAAAGAAAGGTAAAGAAAGAAGGATGAAAAATAAAGCAAGCAGGAATCAAAGGCATTCATTGAAACACAGAGATGATCCCAACCAAATATATTAACAGACCAAAACAAAAATACTGAAAAGAGGTGATAAATCTGAAAATCCCTAGACTTCAGCAAGATTAGAGATTCTTAAATCCCATCCCTTAAAGGATTAACTTCAAGCTTTGTGTTTTAAAAAAACAGAAAACTTGAGATGCTACTGAGGTGGTCACAGAAACTAGAGTGCAACGGCACCTGAAAAACAGACAGGGGACCTCACTCTATCACTGCTGGAAAGAGAGGTGATTCCTGTCCGAGCCTAATAAATCTTCAGAAGCTACAAGAAAGACTACCTGCAGATAAAAATATGGACTGCTACGGAGGATTAGGCTGAGATGCTAACGCAGGTGGGTTTTTCGTTTTGAAATGCTGGACCACCAAAATACCCCTCTTACGTGCAATACAGTCTTATTTGTCTGGGGAGAACACCCAAGCTTGATTTCAGCCTTCTTCAGGCTCCACTATTACAGCTTAAGAACGTTAAATTTTAAGTTAGTGCTGCTTCACAGTAACTTTTAAAGCATTCACACATTGCTGAGATTAGGCAAGTGACACCAAAAGGAAGAGAGACTTAACTATTAATAAGCACAAGCAACAGCTCTGTAAGCTCAATTAGCTTTTTGGCAGCTCTGCTCTATTACTGGAACCATATTTTACGGCAGTAATTTATTCTTTCAAAGGTACAACATTCTGTGTACTCAATCAGGAACAGACATTGTCCTCTCAAAACTTCGCTAAAATTTCCTGTTAACATGAGAAACAAGAGTTAGGCTTACCTTATCAGCACACATTGCCACTTTAATATCTTGTTTTGTAATCTCATAATGTCTTATATTCCGCACGTAATTCCCAACCAATTTTAAGATGTCTGCAGAAATGTATTCTAATACTGCCACTATGTAAACAGACACTTGGTGGTCAATTTTGTAGCCTAGAACTTCCTGAAAGGAAAAAGACATCAGCATTCCACTGTTACTCAGTTGATGAAATACACACCATAAGTTACAGCTAAAACCAGCGAGTTTAAGACCCTACTCAATAAACATTCACCAGATATCCACAGTGTATTTTAGGAATAGAAACACCATAGTCTGTAGACCTAGAGAAGAAACAGAGTCATTGTAGATGTTGCTCTATTAACTGTGGAAGTCACAACAGCCAACGACTGTCCTGAAAACCTCACTTAAACATTTAAGGCTATTTCCAGAAGTATCTTGAACATTTTCTTAGTCATGCAAAATGAAACAAGAACAATCAAATTCACAGCCAATGAGGTTTTGGCTTTGTTTGTCCAAGAGAGAATGAACTCATTTTTAAGTGAAAAATAAATATATGCAATTAACTAAACTGGAACAGTTAAAATAAAACTATGTAAGAAATACAGATATTCTTTTTGTTTATGTTTCAGGCAGCATACAGACATAACATGAAACAAAAGGTGTCAACTTCTAATTGCATTCTAAAAGCAAGATTACATCACTGCTTACCTTTAATAAGGGATGGATTTTTTCTACTGGGAGAGATAATGGATTTCTTCGTTTCCTCTTCTCAATGGCAGACTGGGCATCAGCTATTGCCCACTTATCAATAGGATGGGGAAAACTTTTTTGAACACGATCCTTAAAAAAAAACAGGACCAAAGGGTAAATGCACAATCTGAATAAGCTTAGCAATACTACTACATTATCAATCACTTTCCATTACTTAACAAAGGACTGTTTGCTAATTTAGCATTTCAAATATACAAGCTTAACACATGCAAATTTTATCATTTTGGTACACACTGCTCACTACATTCATACAGTTGTATGAGAATATTTTTATCATAGAATAATCTAGTGCTCAAAATTTGAGAAATGCCAGAATTAAGTTGCCATTGCAGGCATTTGCTCCCCTTCTGCACATGCCTGGTAATTCAGCACTTAAATACATGACTACATTTTATCCTAGCACTTTATTCCCTGTACTGAATGGTCACTGAATGAGATATGAGTTTTGTTTCACCTTTTCTGATCAGCACATGGTCCAGGTTGTATACATACAAACTGCTCTGATGATGGCAATGAATATCATAGGAAGAGAATGTCCAACAGCACCCACATATTTTAAGAGTTTCATAGTCTACAGTTGGACCATATATGCCTCAGTTTATTTACTCCTTCCAGCAGTCAGGATGCCTGAGGACACCTACACTCTCCCATGCACTGAACAACTCTCCTTCTAGAACTCACACACAGATCTCTGGAGGTTCAAAAGCTTCACCATTTTTGGCAGTCCTAGTGTTCAGAGATGCCAGAAATCTAATTTCTCGAATAACTTCACATTTTATTTTTTCAGACCACAGTTCCCACTGACTGTTTCAGTTGCAAGTGTTCACTTACGTAAATATGACCCCTATTTGAGCAACCATGAAATGAGGAAGATGAAGTTAATGACCACTCACAAAGAGCTGGTACAGGACAAAGTACACAAACAAAAACTTTCTGACAAAAAACTGGGACAGAATACAATTCTATAAAGGTGGCACTCAATTTTCTGAAGTATGGGCTTTTCTTTTTCTCCTCTCATCATAACATTTCTGCAAAAGGAAAGCAGAGGTGCTACCAAAAAATAAAGTCCCATTCACTATCTAATACCAATTCACTCCCCTGACATAGTCCATCCTGCTGACTCAATAATGAAGGTGTGCTGGGAGAAAAATAATTATATGGTCATGCACATTTAAAGACAGCATCATTATGCATAAACACAAAGGGGATAAATTGAGGTTGCTTGATCATCTCTAATTCTTGCATTTCTCATCCTGACTTCACAGCCATAAGACTCGTAATGCAATGCTGTGTGTCAAGTTTTTTTGTTAGCATTGTTTAAAACACAGCATTAAACAATCTTCCACAAACCTCTTGTCTCTTGAGTTGCCAGACCAGTATGATGTTGCAAAACAGACCAGCCGTTAAAGGGGACACTGAAACACCATTAGAGGTGAGGAAGGATGAAATTTATGAATATTGAGCTCAGACAGCTACTTTTTTCTTTCAAAGGCATTTTGAGGTCGTTGGGGTTTTTTTTGCCATTAATCCACTTTCTTCAGAACATGAGGAAGTTGCATCTTGTTTTGTTACTTAACCCAGCACAGGCGCAGTCTCCAAGTACTGGAAATCAAGAGGCACACTGCACATGGAGTCTGTAGCTTGGCAGCAAAGTCTTCATATCATAGTAAAGCACAAAGGGCTACCAAGATATTCATGGGCTTAGAAGCTTAAGTCACTTAGCTTAACTAATTTGTTTTGCAGATGGAGAAACTGTTCTCAGATCAAGCCCTCTTCTCAAACACCAAGCTGCTTTTCTGAGCAATAGAGGTCGTAGATCTTTGAAAAGGCAATTGTAAGAGAAGAGAGGTTTTTATATAGAGGAAAGAAGTGTTCCTCAACTGATTCTGAGAAAGTGACTATTTTTGTTCAAATTTCCAGGATGACAGGGGGTATATCAGCCCAAATCATCATGCTGAGAAAGCAGCAGAGAGCCTCAGACTAAGCAGCTATAGTTTGCATGCAATATCAGTGGGGGAAAAAAGGTCTTTTGAAAGGAACCAGTCAGCTTTATGTACACAAGTTACACCCACCATCTATTATACAGTAATAGAGTTCAAAGATAGTTTTAATGTGCATTGAACAACAAATTCAACTGGTAGGAAAATCGGCTATCAGGTAACTCAGCAGGCTTTATGCAGAAGGTTCTGCTACATGAAGATACATAATTACCGCTTTCCTTTTTACATTGTGACATGATTAATATATTCACTTTTCATGTAACAGTTAAAATTATTACAGATTTGTAATAATTATTCTCTATACCTCTACATCCAGAAAACTTCTTGGTTGGGCTTGACACAACATATTTAACAACTGGAGAATTAACTCCTCCACATACTGTAACGCATCTTCAGTAGAGGAAAGTTTAGGATGGACTTGCACCTGAACCTATAGGAAATAGAAGAATTCAAGCTTTGAGTTTTGCTCTTCCCCAAATCACATGCTTTACTTCCGAGAAAAAGATGACAAAAGAATGAGCCAAACAGCTCAGAAAAATCCAACCCAAAATGTAGCTCTATTAAGGCACATCAGGCAAACATGAGTGAAACTCATCTACACCTGATAGAAATACAAATCTCAGATGCTAAATGTATTCAAACTGCTGTGACATTTAATGTCAAGAAAACAGCTAATTAATAATGGTGTTTGGTAGTGCAATTAGGAAAACTGTTTAAAAACTCTGCGTATATTTATCTTTCTCCCCTAGCTCTTAAATCACCGTTTGTACAAGACATTTTAGACGCGGGGTTTTCCCCATTTTCCAACTCATTGTTCATCACTCAATCTATAATAATGAAATACAGAACCTTCTTCACAGAGAACACTACAGAAACAGCAACGATTTCAGCAGTATTTAGCCCTCAAATTATTTAATCCATTCTCAATTAGCTCTCACTGAAATAAGATTTGTTTAGAAGTGTTTCCATACTGATTTTTTAAAGACATGCCAGCTTCAAGAGTAAAAAAACACTTCAAAAAAGACCACAGTGTTGTCCTGGCATGAAGTGGCAGTTCAGAGGTTTTGAAAGTTTGGTCTCCACACGTTTACTTGTATATGTCATAAGTGTCTGTAGATTCTCACTGGTGTAAATCCACTGAGGCATGATCCTCCTTGCTTCTCCCATTATTTTTCCAGACAGTCATTGAACTTCTGAAACAAGCCTCCAGTATAGATTTCCTTTGCACTTCTATAGTTCACAAAATAGCAGTTTTAACCAGTTTAAAATTCAGACACGCAAAGCTCCGTGCTTCACAGCTTAAACAGAGAGGCAGTTTAATCTCAATCCTAAACAGACAGCAAATATTATGCCACAGCAAGCCGACTGCTAACTTTCGCAATGCGTCTTTCAAGCCCCAATTTCATCATTTTACCATTCCACTGCACACAACTCAAAATGCCTCCAGTTCTCTCAATCACTAACACAAAAGCTTAACCACCTTAAACCAAAGCCCAACAATCTGTCTCATCCAAATATTAAACCCATGTCTATATTCAAATAATGGTGCCATAATTATTTAATTTCACACCTGAGTTTTCACTCCTGTTTGCAGTTATGGCAAGAATTAAATGTTAGAAAGTTCAAACACACAACAGCCTTAAATAGAAATCGACTTGCCTGCTAAGGCATGTATTAGTTCGAAAACTTCATGTCTGGACATAGTCCTGGTGCTCATTTAACTGCTGTTGAGATTTACATAACGCTAGATCATGCATTTGGTTTCTTACAGATTGCATACCCTTATGCAGCAAATCTTAAAAAACATCTCCAGAAGTTACTGCTTTTTTAACTTAAAAGCACTCTGGCAGAAGAAGAACCCAAGAACTTCTCTCCATTTGACTAGCTAACGCAACTATTTTGATTATGCGAACAGTTTCATTTTTCTTAGGAACTTCACCGTGCACAGCTACAGAGTGTGCTTCTGGAGGTACCCAAGTAACAGTATGCCCAGCAGTCCCAAGCATTATTTACAATTCAGACACTGACATCTGAAATACTGTACCAGCTTGGAACATCTTACCACCAGAAATTACAGACTTGCAGAAGTATTCTCTCAAAGACCAGAGCTGATCTGAGCTGCCTGGAAGATGCTGCCTTTAACTTTTTTTTTTTTCTAAAAGTGGAACTGAACAAATATGTATGACGTTCTCCCTACAGTATACTCTAGCACTTTGTATTTTGAGAAGTGTTAAATTACCAAGTCAATACAAAAGTAAAAATACACAGCGTGATACACCAGAGTGATGAAGAGCAGCTCTATTTTCTCCTTTACTTAGGAAACAGATTGTAGACTTAAATAGCCTCATCACAACTCTTTTGGTCTGTAACACAGAGCCTATAGGAATAAGAACAAACAAAAATACCACATCAGGCTGTGACCTGAAACATTAAGCATAGTCAGACAAGACAGAGGCAACAATGATAACCTACTCGTAGTTCAGGAAATAATATTCCAAACATTTTTCCTAAGCATTTATGTCTGGGGGACAATCACATCATTCTTGTCAAAGGCCATCATCTTCTGGCATTATCAAGCTCTACTTTAGTAGAATATCCACCTCGGCAGAGGAAAAGATCATGAGGTGCCGTTGACTTGCCAGTGTAGTTTATCTATATTAGGTAGGTAGTAAATAAACTTTATTGCTACTTAAGTGAGATTTAGTATCATTTAGGGTTCAAAGTCATACAAGCAAAAGCAAGAAAACAACTAGATTAACAAGGAAAATTACGGGATAGTTTGGTGTACAATTATAGAAACATGTAATTTTAGTACCTGCACTACTGTAGTACCTAAAGGCTCAGACTGACAATGAAAGTGTTATTTGAGGGTACTCAAAGCAGGTCCCGAGAAGTCCATTATCCAAGACGTGATGCAAGACCGGGTAAGATGCAAGATTTAGTAAGAGAAGACAAGAAATGAGAACATCTGTTAGCATACACCATCATGTGGCCAGTTTCAAAAAAGAAGATCAGGTTACTGGGGGTTTCCATCTTTCTCAAAAAGTCAGCTCAAACTTTAAATTAAAAAAAACTGGGCCACCCTGCCTTATCACCCTTGAAAAGAAGGAGTATGGCTTGAATCCCATCAGATCCTTCACAGTCCTACCTTAGGAATACATATGATAAAAACAGACCAACAACCGCTGAAGTGTAGTGATGCTTAGATAAGATTCTTACCTAAATATTTAACCTCTCCCTTAAATAATGACAGAACCCATCCCTTCCTTCCTACACACACGCACCCCCCAAAATGTCTATCTTGTAAGGCAAATTGCTAAAAGAGCAGCTTAAGATCACACAAAAGCTTTCAATTCTTTGAAATACCCCAACAAATTCTAATAGGCAAAAGTAATCTACGTCAGCGACAAATCCCTGCCTCCATGGCTCCTCATCTGATCACGTTTTTAAACATTCAATCTTCCCATTTTTTCTTCATTTTCAAAAGTGGAACAACCAGGATTCTCTTTATTTGAAGATAAGCAGAGCCAGCACTTCTGGAACTGCTTTTCATGCTTTGTTTAACAACATGAGCAGAGACAAGCAGTGTCCGCTTAGGAAAATCTGTAGCGCTTGAAGAAAATCGTACAATATGACCACTTGACTTCCCCCCGCCCTCACCCTTAAAAGTCAAGAAAAACATGGAATTTCTACCAGGAATGGCAACAGCTTAAAAATTAGGTGACCATAAATATAAACTGCCAGAAAAATTCAATGAAAACAACAAAAAAAGTGCTTAATGAATAATACAAAGATAAATATATCCAATCTTACTTTATAATCCTTAGTAACTTATTTTAGATAAAGCTTTCTGAAAGCATTCCTTTCAAACTCTACATAATAAATTCGAATATAAACACTCCCACAAGTCTCACAGGAAGCACTAGGGACCTAGACCAAACACAGAAACAAGTTGCAGTTAAAGGACTGCAGATCGAACAGTGTCGGCTTACACAGAGGCTTGGTCTCTGACAGGTCCAACACAACAACTCCTAGGCTGGTCACAAGATGACCCAAACCCTGTCTAAACTGACACTCAGCAGCTCATTCTGCAGTAGAAAGAGATGTTTGATAACAGACATACAGTGAATTTAACAATCTGATTGATACTAAACCATGCTTCCTTAGCTACAGTTTTTGGTTACCTCTTCCTCACACAGCCACAAGGAAAAGCCTAATTTATGTCAATCAAAGCTGAAAAATTTCAATTTACAATGAAAAAACCTCTACAGACTTCTTAAAGCAACTTCACATGTTACACAAAAACACTAGCATAATGCTCCCAAATCATCATTACCAATCAACGCAATCAGGCTCATGTTTCTCAGTTGTTCTGCTACATACAGAACACACCAGAAAAATCCTACGTGTGAAAGGCTGCAAGAGAGAACAATACCAAATTGAATCCCATCAGGAGCAGTAGAAGCTCCGGCAGTCTCAGAAAGGCATGTAACAGAAGGAAATCATTCTAAAGTTACAAAACAAATTGAAATAAAAACAAAGCATCTACTGTTAGCTAGAGACAATTTTTTCATATCTGTGCAAGACTACCCATCTACTGGGATCCTGGCAGGAAGTCACAGTGTGAATCAAAAAACAATGCCTGCTAAAGAACAATTGTGCTTCACTGCTGAGTACAGGTACTGCCGCACTGCCAGTCTTCCTTGGTGGTAGCTGAAGAGGTTGTAAGAAAGTATCTAAAGGGAAAAAACGCCTCATATTTACCACAGTATTTTGATAATAAAATGGAAGAAGCTGCCATGAGACGACAGATCAAGCTGTTTTCCAAAGTACTGTCAGAGAGGGTAAAACTTTACTGATTATAGGCATTTTTCTAAACCTTTTTTAAACCTCAAATTTTCTAAACTTTTGCAGATACAGTTTATTCAACATATTATTAGTAGAAATGACTTGGCCACAGAGCAGGTTTTTCGGGAGGAGGGAAGAATTTTCTTCACTTCAGTAACTTTGGAAGTCTTCACTAGTGCTATAATCCTTATTTTCACTCAATGTATCTTTTTTTAATCTTCCCTCAATGACTACAAAACTACTGACAAGTAACTGCTTATCAGTAAAACACTCCAGGATGAAATATTTTACGTACAGCTTGCATGGATGAGCGCTCTCATAGTGCAAGCACTCCATAAAAAAGTTTTCTTCTATTCTTGTAGATCTCTGCTGATATTTGGTAACCCTGCCCATCTTTTGTTACCTTGATCAATTAAAAAAAAAATCCAGTAAATTAAGCCAAACACAAATGTCTTGGATTGACACTTCAGCAACTATTCACTGAGGCCACAAGACTTAGATTTTTGCTAACATTTCTCTTGATGTATCAAGGCAGCAGTATTACACTGCACCAGTGAGCATATGAAAAAAAACTTAAAGACCTGAACTGCAGGAGGATCTTAACTTTATCCTCCATAACCATCTGAAGAACAGAGAACCCAAAGCAATCAGAAATTAAGGATTGTCTACATCTGCAGTGAAGCAGTGCCAAGAATAAGAAGTACCATTCTGAGTAGTAAGTGGCAACTGGACTGTCACTGATTTGAAGAACTAGGTAATAAAAAGTCAGACAGAAATCTTTGTCAGCCACAGCTTTCTCAGCAATCGGTAGTCACTGCAGCGGCTCTTCTCGTCTCTTGCTCCATGAAAGGTACAGAATGACTATATGATACATGGAGTACCTGGAAGCACGCTGTCTGGAACAGTTTCCTTAACTGAGGAAGCAAATCCCCCTCAGTTGTCAAGCCACATCAGCCCTTCATTTTGACCACAACAAATTCCAACGGCACCCCTTGTTAATTGCTCAACTGATTCAAAACAACTTGAGGCACAAAAACAGCAGAATGTCTGTATGGCAAGAAAGTTCTTTTGTCCTTCTTAAGCACTGAATTGCTTACGGTATGAATCAGTAAGGACAACATGCTTTCTACTGTAAAAAACAACATATCAGGGAAGAAGCAAGTCACAGGCATACAAAGAAATTCTGACTGCATAAACAAGAGTTATACAAGCAAGATGAAGGCACAAGGAATGATGTTTAGGAAAAACTATCCAAAAGGTTATGACCAGAATAAAGTGCATAAATTCACTAGCGAATGAACATCAGTGTTGGAAGAGGCATCACTTTGCAGGTGTCCCTTCCAAGTCCATTTTCCAAGATGTACTAAAAGCCACGTATCTCCATCTCCAGCCACCCAAGAGCTCTGGTGTTTCACATGTCTTGAATCCTCTGTCTTCAGGCCCAGCATCTCACCTTCTGTCCATCTCTGCAACTACAATTTCAGACACCAGCTATTACTCCTACTTCCTTTTCTTGTACCTCATCATCATGATTACTGTCTTTCATCAGCAACCAAGGATCTCTGCAGCACTCCTCTTTTGCTGCTTCAAAATAACAGTGACCAGGCAGAGAAGCATCAGAGTACACATCATTTTCTTCCTAACAGAATGCACTGGAGTCTATCTTGACAGCATCTGAAGGAGAATCGGAAGAAAAGGGATTACATTATGATCTGAATGGTACAAGAGCTGTTTTTTGCAAATGCAGCTGTTCAATGCAAATACAGTTCTGTTGTTAAGGCTCATGTCTAATGAATTACAAGGCATGCTCTCCTAAGAATTTGTTGATGTAGGAAGAGATTTATTCTTACTACATATTCTTGGGTTTGTTGCTTGATAAAAAAAAATCAAAATAACTCATTTGGAAAAAGAAAGCTATTTGCAATGATTCAACAGTATCTATTTTTTTTAAGAAAGCAATTCTGAGGCTGCAGTTTGAGCAGTGCATTACAAGCCAACTCACAGTTAGAAAAGGGTAATGGCATTTTAATGATTCAGTCGACCTGTGGCAGCTTTCTCCAATAGCTGTAAACACTCCATCTTGGTATATATACTTTAACAATATTCAATTAAATGCCACTCTCCTCAGAGATATTAATTCAACATAGTTCTTCCCAAACTATTAAGTCTCATTTCCAGCTATGTAGGAAATCACCACAATCCTGTTTGTGCATCTACCTGGTTTCAAGGTGGAGTTCAGAAAGCAGCTTGCAGTCACTACCCGAGAACCTGAAAGGTTCTCCTCTAGTAATGACAGGATGTACATGAGCTTCAGATCATCTGACCCCTACCGAGACAGCATGCTCTGGCAATTCAGCAGACAAAGCCACAAGGCACCAGTTTCCTCCAGGAGTGTTCTGCCCTTTGACCTCACTGGCATATGCTGCCACGTTCTCTGCTTTACTAGTCCCACATGCTGGCCTCCAGGTACAGCTTAGGTCTTTGGCTAGCAGAGCAAGGGGTCAGTGTCTCAAATCCACTGGCTGCAAAGCTGCAGTATCGGACCCATCTTCTGAACAACAGATGATTGTGAAAGCAGCTGTGAACAAAAGCAACATTCATGGTCTTACCTGCCACCTATGACAGGTTCATTACATCACGGGGCCTTTATCAGGGCTAACTCCCCTAGCCAACGTTACTTCTATGTAGGTAAGTTAGTAAAATACCAGATTTGGTTTCTCCATTAAGACAATAATGTAACATTTTCATCTGTCATTTAGTTTTCCTGTAACTCAAGTTATTCAGCTGTTCAGTAAAGCAGATGACAATATGGACAGATTCTTCATTTTTACCTTTACAGGGACAGCAACAGTAAGCAGCAGAAGACTATGCTTCTGGAGCACAGGGGGCAATAGCCTGAGAGAAGATAAGAAACAGGTGGTGATCTCATGAAGAACTGCAGTTAAAAGAGTTAACACCTGCCAGAGAGTGGCAAGTTTGAGTGTAAAGCCTTCAGAACTAACTCCACCTCACTCCTGCCACCTCTCTACTCACACTAAGAAACAGAGCACAGCACAACAAAACTAAGACAACTATACCTTGCAGGGCCAGTTTGTCATCCTTGGTAGCTTGTCATCCTTGGCCTTCTCTGTTGACTTCAGACTCCAGAATTCATTTTCCTCCCACGAGGAATTTATCCAACTCCCTCAGCAAGCATCTTTAACACAGGGTGATTCCATGAATAGCTTGTCCATTGGAAAGAAATCTTGCACTTCAGATGTAGCAAGTAATTCCAAAGTCTTAGCTCATATTTATCTCGAATCCTCACTCTATATTCTCCAGCAGTTGGCACTGAGCCTCATTCCAAATTTGACAAACCTCTGCTACACCATGGAATAAACCACCCTCCAAAGGAACGAGCTCTTGCTGGTCGAGACCTTGGGTAGCTCCAGTTTCCAAGCAGGCTTCAGTCAGATGGCTGTCCAAGTGCTTATAAGCACCACAAGAAGCAGTGACTTGTATGGTTAGCGCAGAAGTATAGTTTCAAAGAAGTGACTACCAATCAGGGACAAGACATTAACACTGCATGCCACAGATGAGAATGCAAGAAGACTTCCAAGAACTGGAAGAAACTGCACAGCATTGGAGACCTCAAAGAGCATGCCCAGAAAAGCAAGTCAATACATTGCAAAAGGAAATTAGGAGGAAATACTGAACCAGTACAACTGCAATACTTGAGACTTCCAATCCATACTGGAGGATGCAATAGTTCTGCAGCTACACAGACTCACAAAGCGTTGCTGTGTACCACTAAAAAGTGTTAAGTTCTGCAATCTGAAGCCGGTTTGGCAACGGTGTCAGAAACCTCTTGTTTCTTAAGCCTGCTACTTTCTGGGCTCTGGCTGCAGAAGTGGAAGAGGAGCCCTCACCATTTTTTCTTTCTTACAAATAAATTCTTTCCACACCACAGGCACAAGCTTCACCACCCCGAGGGAGCAAGACTTGCTAGTTTGTCCCAATGAAGCCTTCTCAGCAAAAAGGTATTTAAACTAAGAGAAGCTTAACTAAGAGTCATTAAGCCTGAACGCTAATTAACCAAAATTCTTTCAGCAGTTCCTCATAACGATCTCACCCCAGACGTGTCACTTCTGGGCACTAAGGGAGCCTAGCAGAAACCCACAGCAGCACTATTCGCTTCTTTCTCAACGAAGGGGGGCCAGGACCCGCGCGTCCACTAACCAGTTTTTATCTACACAGCTCCGTCTGTCAGATCATCGCCC